>NC_089588.1:27341640-27510674 GCF_019320115.1 Miscanthus floridulus | reverse complement strand
CCGGCCGGCGTGACTGTGAGACGTTGTTCAAGCGCAGGACCGTTTGCTGATGAGCCACCAATCAAATAGACAATAAGGCCATGTTTAGATTGCAAAAAATTTCAAACCGATAAATAGTAGCATTTTCGTCTTATTTGGTAAATATTGTCCAATCGTGAACCAACTAAGCTCAAAAGATTCATCTCGTGATTTCTAACTAAACTGTGCAATTAGTTATTTTTTTTACCTACATTTAATGCTCCATGCAAGTGGCTAAAATTGATGTGATGGAGAGAGAGTGAAAAAACTTGGAATTTGGAGGTGATCTAAACAAGGCCTAATTAGGATTACCATTCCATGTAGTGTGAAAGTACATTTGATGAGCCACCAATCAAATAGACAATAATTGAGACGTTGTTCAAGCGCAGGTCTATTATTCCTAGGCCTCCTTGATCTTTGTGGCAGTACATGTTGTCCGACTTGGCAAGGTGATATATTTTTTTATCGCTATTATCTTGACAGAAGAACCTTGATCGATAAAAGAACCAGTATTTGAAGACACCCTTCTAGATTTCCAAAAAGGATATCATGAACGTAGGTAGGTTATTCAGAGCCAAGTTTAGCAGCACTAGTTTGGCACCATAGGGTAAGTGTTTGTCCCTAGCAAGTACTTAGCTTCCATTTAAGTCTTTCTTCAATCATACTCCACTCCGCATTCTGTAGCTCACGTACGGTGGCTCATTCGGATTCCTAAGTACCTGAAGAGTTTTGCTTGTAGATCACAAACAAATAGTTTGGTGGACTCGCTTTGAAAATGTTTTTGCTTGTCCAAAACAATACATCTTATTTTTTTTTAAAAAAGACCTAGTAGTTGTTCGAAAAACACCGAGTGGAAACTTGTATTCATTCTTCACCTGATCCAAATCATGGTGCAAAAATATGGTATCATTATTGCTATTGTAGGATAAATAACCCATCATCCAAAAGATGCAGTACTACTCTAATTTGCCCACATCCTTTGTTCTCTCGATTAATAATATCAATAGCAGGTCATCTACTCTATTGAATGACAAAGGTGACATGGTATCTCCTTGCCTAAGTCTTTTCTTTGTTTGGAAGTAGTGTCCAGTGTCGTCATTAATCTTGGTACCCACGCTTCATCCTGTGACAAATTTACCAATCTTGGTGCCGTTCGCTGGTCTGAAACCAGACCAGCCAGCCGGCTGCTTCCCCTCTCAAGTTACTATTCACCAAACCAGTCGAACAGTGTTTTTCTCTCACAACAAATCAGCTGGAACAATGTTTTTCAGCCAAGTTTCAGACCAGCGAACGGGGCTAATCTGGCTACGACATTTTTGGCTAAACCCTTTAATTAGAATGGTTTGCTGAAGAAAGAGTCATTTAACCTTATCATAGGCCTTTCCCAAGCCAATTTAAAGAACCACCTTGTCTTAATGGTTTGCTGAAAACTGATCCACGTCACTTTAATTAAACTCTAGTTTGAATGAAAACTAAAATTTCCATGAGATTTCAAAATTTTGCTTGCTAATAGTTACCTTACCAGTCAGCAGGGACTATTTCTGGTTTCCCCGGCCAGGGTCCTATATGCACATTTGTTGCATATAGGTGCACGGATAGGGATAGGCACGCGTCTCAGCTCGTGTTCAGGGCTTCAGGCAGGCACACGTGCGAGCTGATACTAGCTAGTCTCTCAGACTCAGAGCGCTGCCACAATGCCGCAGGCAGAGGAATCTTGATGAGCTTTGTTCGTGGACGAGCGAGCGAGATATATAGCCAAGTGCCAAGCCAGCCATGCATGCATGTTGCTGATGAGTGATGAGAGCGAGGGAGCTGCTTTTCATGCGCTGTCGAGTGTCGACGACGCATGCATGTGGCCTGCTCCATACATACACAGTACAGTACTACTATATGCGACGATCGCTTTCGATTTCGGAAATGCTATACAACAACCGGTTGTTTTATCACCGGTGTCACACAAATTTTTTTGACCGCGCCTGCGCCGTTGTGCCCGCGTCGCTGCCGCACCTACGCCGTTGTGCCTGCGCCCGCCCGTCCCCGCGGCGACGCTGCCGCGCCCGGCATCTTCCCTAACTCCGGCGAGCTTCTTCTTCCCCAACTCCGGCGCCGCCACCAAATTTTCTCTTTGTCCTTTCATACAAAAAAATTGTTACTTGTGATTTGTGATTTGTTACTTGTGATTTGTGTCAAGAGGAAGAGGAGAGAGGAGGAAGATAAACAGTATCCATGTGGAAAAAAATTGTGTGCTCCCAGATGCTAAAACATCTGGGCGTTAGATAGACAGACTCTTTCGATTTTCATCTCGTGCATGCATGAGTGCTACTAAATGCTAGCTATAATGAGCTACGACCAGCTAGTAGCTGACTTCTCAAAAAATGAGAATAACTTCTATTTTGGAACAGAGGAGTACGCTCCACGTGCATGCATACAACTGAGCTGATTGCAATTCTCGATCAACAGATCCGGCCGTGGACGCTGCGCTGGCCTGGTTCAGCAACTTTTCTTGCATGCAGATGCAGGGAATTTCAATTCGTCCATGTTGTTATTATTTATATATGTTGGGGATTGTTTGAGCATATATTGTGAATGATGTATACACGGCATTGTTACAAACCAACGTGAGTATAAACGACCTACTCCTTCCATTTTAAATTATAAATCGTATCTAGAAAATAAAGCCAAAAAGACGTTTTACGATTTGAGGAGGAAGTATATATGTATAATATCAAGGCACATGGTACATTATATTTTTATACGGCTGTCTTGTGGCATAAGTAGTTCTTACTTCATTGGCTCTAGCTTTAATGGTAGCTTCAACAAAAAAAGACAGAGCAGTTGTACCAAATGCCCGAGGAGAAGAGGAGCCGTTTTCTGACGTATTTATGAGAGGAACCACAGTCATTTTTTGTGTATGGAAGAGGACCTACATTTTGAGGCTTATGCTCCGGCTTTGGCTCCAGCTGAGATGTGCCAAATACACACTTAGTGCCACCTTTTAAGCCTCATCCCTGCCAGGGGCGGATCCAAAGGGGGGCTACAACCCCTAGTGAGCCTGATTTCTTCATTAGACCACGGTTACTTAGCCTTAAATCGTCATTAATCTCTAGTTCTAGCCCTAAATTTTTATTATTTAGTCCCCCTTTGTCCCCATCTTGCATCCGCCACTGCCCTGCCGTTTACTTCAAGCCAACAGTTTAAGTATAACAACCAGTTATGCAATTGGTAGAGATGCTAAGGGCCTATTTGGATTCACTCATCTAAAGTTCAGATATGAAGTCTCCAAACAGATGGTCCAAAGGTAGATTTAAACTTCAGCAAACTCCCAAAAAAACACTCTAGACCATTAGACAACAAAGGTGAGATAAAGTGGTCTAAAGTTTTGGTTCCTCAGACAAAAATACGATTTTGCCCCTACACCTTATCTCTTCCCTCCCACACACACTCAAAAATCAAAAACGTGCGCCTGTCGGTCGCCAAACTTATTCTCCCCTTGCACCAACTTCCGCCGCGGACGTCACATGGGCTAGCTGTTCCGACCCCGTTGCTCCACCTGTGTGCCCGACGAATAGGGTGCCACCGTCGTGCCCTTTCTCCCTTCTCCTCATGTTTGCAGCAGTCCTCGACACACCCAACAACCTTCACGTCACTGCCACTACATGCCTACCCCACACCACCTCGGGACACCAGCTACGGTGGCTAGGGAGGTCAAGGCAGAGGTCCTACGCTGTCTCGAGCTCCGCCTAGTCAGGTCTAGCGGGCAGCCAAGGAGCTTTGCCTCTGCGTCCTTGTCTCCTTTAGCGTTGGCCTCCTCAGCGTGTTGCTCCCGCATGGACACAAAAGTATTTTGGTTGAAGGAAATCTAAACTTTAGTCCATGATCCAAACTGACATATGGTCCTAAACTTTAGACCTAAGTGAAATCATCTAGGCCCCAAATTTGGTTTTGGTGATTAATGATGACACAATCATTGTGCCTAACATGCATTGGGACTAATGTGTGTTTTGCAGAAGCATTATAAGTTAGGTCAAAATGATAATTGATTATTGGACAATCAATGATTTTCATGCCCCTATGATTCGTTTTCGTTTCGGTTTTCAAAGGATGAGTGACAAGGTTAAGAACTGACTAGTTCTAAGTGTTGTTTGGCATTGAGAGACAATTGGAGTAGTTAGGACTTTTTTTCCTGTGGCCGTACTATAAAGGCCATGAACGGATAGCTTGACCTAGGCAAGTCTAATAAGTGAATGTGATACACACTTATTAAACTTAGCACTAGGTATCTCAGAGAAATTGTTTGGTGTCACTAATATAGTGATGATGTCATGCACACTGTGGGGGTATTAACCCCTATACCTTACGGCTAGGCTTGGGCCGGCTCGGATCATGGGGTTAGGCCCACTAGAAGACAACGCGCGGCCCGGGCAACCTGTTCAGAATCCCGTGCAAGGAGTCAAGACGGATTTGGAGATCAAGCAAGATTCTGGTCGGTTAGAATAGGAATCCTTATCCGGCCACTTATGGCAATTGTAACTGGCTAGGATTAGTTTCCAGATCTATAACCCTGCCCCCCAGACTATATAAGGCGGGCAGGGGACCCCTCTAAAAAACATCTCTCATTGACATACAGCAATACAATCAGATGCAGGACGTAGGTATTACGCCTTTACGGCGGCCGAACCTGGATAAAATCTTGTGTCTGCCTTGCGTCACCATCTTGTTTGTAGCTTGCGCATCTGTCTGCCGATAATCTACTACCTTGGGCATACCCCTAGGTAGACTGCCGACCATATTTCATCGATAGTGGCGCGCTAGGTAGGGGGTATGCGTACTGCTCTCCAAGCGAACAAGATGGTCATCATCCCCGATTCCATGGCTACACCAAACGGCCTCACGTTCACCATCGGCCAGATCACCTGGACCACCGGCTCCGACGACTTCATCGCCATGACCCCGGAGGAGGCGCGGGTTCAATCTACGCCGACCACTGCTTCAACTGCATCGGCTACGGCTCCGACCACGGAGGATCTGGCTCTGACCACGGTGGATCCGGCTCCGACCACAGTGGATCTGGCTCCGACCACGCCAGCGTCATCTTCAGCCACGCCGATAACCCGTCGTCCGCTTCCTCGCTACAAAAGGAGGCAGATCGACAACACCGACTTGCTCGACTCCATCGATCGGGTCGGCACCAAACTTGCCGAAACCCTAGCTCTAGTAAGTTCGATTCAAAGTCAACCTAATGAGCATGTAACTACGACCCACAAAAGGTCTACCCGACCAGCTCGGGCCAGTCGTCCTGCACGACTCGGTACGGATCTCATGGTCACATCTACTCCTGAAGGGCGCTCCGTTCGTTGCCGGCCAGCCCCTACGACGGGTCTCCGGCTCTCCGAGCACGAAGCCTCGATGGAGAACCACCAGGTCCAGCCCTATGGCCTGCGCAACTTCGTCAACATGGTCCGAATTGAGGATTATCAAGAAGGATCGGTCCACACAGTCCAAGAGGGTGGCTCAAGCTCCTTGTCTGGCATCGCATCTAATGCCTCCGTTCACACCGAGCTCCAGCATCATGACGATGAAGGTGCTGAATACGATCTGGAATTCTCGTGATTCCCATCCTTCCCACCAAGGCGAGGGGACTTGATCAATGTCGTCAGAAATGACGAACCACCGGTAGTCGGCGAAACAGAACAAGAAAGGCTAGCACGCGAAGCACGCAATATTGACCAGTTTAATCGCTGATAAATTGAAGCCGAGGCGGAAGAGGAGGCCCGACGCATGAGGGTCCAGCCACACGACCTTAATAATGCCTTTGACAGGGTAGGGGACAAGCAGGTCTTCAGGACTCCAAGCGCCAACGTAGTTGTTGCTATGGCAACAATGCAACGACTACCCAACACCCCGGAAACACAGGCAGTTCGTGATGATATACAAGCTTACCTGACGGCTGCTATGGCCTAGACCACAGAGATTGTAAATCAAGCCCGAGCTCCATCCATCTCAGTCGAATCAAGCCACAGCCGCCAGTACTCAAGTCACTCACAGCCACCCAACCAACGTGGCTCGCGCAACAACGACCCATCAGACAACCATCAAGGCGGGAACGGTGGCCATGATGGTGGTCGGGACGACAAGCGCCGTCGGGATGACAACCGCCGTGACTTTCGAGATGACAACCACTGAGACAACTGTGATAATCGCCGCGATAACCATGGCCGCAGGGTTAATTAGGATGGCAACTGAGATTGCTGTGATGGCAATAACGATCTCTGCCATTACCTTAGAGGACGCAATCTGCGCGATCGCATCAACCAAAGAGCCAACAATCGTGCATCCCACGAAAGCTATCGCCGTATGGAATATGATACTGCCCACGGCCCTCCGGGTTTGAAGCAGTTTACTCCGCACCTTCGCCAAGTCATATGGCCCAAGAACTTCAAGCTCGAAAAACTTCAGAAGCACGACGGTAAGGAGAACCCCGAATTATGGGTCATGCTCTACGAAACTGCGTGTAGATCAGCCATGGCTGACGAGCACGTCATGTCTAACTACTTCCCAGTCGCTGTCGGCCATGCAGGTCACCAATGGCTGGTCAGCTTGCCGGCGAACTACTTTGATTCTTGGCAAGAGCTCAAGCAAGCTTTCATCGACAACTTCATTGCTACTTGTGAGCAACCCGGCAACAAATATGATCTGCAGCAGATTCGAGACCGGAAAGATGAGCCACTACGCGAGTACGTTCGGCGTTTCTCGGAGATGCGCATCAAGGTCCCATCAATCTCCGACAATGAGGCAATCGAGGCTTTCATTACTGGTCTCCGCTTCCACGATGCCCTACGAGACAAGCTCCTTCGCAAGAGACCTGAATCAGTCACAGCGCTCCTAGCCACTGCCAAGAAATATGCGGATGTCGATGATGCTAAAAAGATAATCATCGAAGAAGCAGCAAGGGTTCCACGCTCCGACCACCCCCACACCGCGACGACCACCGTGGCAACCGTGGTCGGAACGACAATTTTGATCGCCGCAACCAGCGCAACGACCCCCGTGACCACCGCGACCAGCGTAATCAGCGGCGTAATCGCCGTGACGATTACATGGGCAAGCGCGCTCGGGAAGACGACGGTGAGGTCAACACCGTTAAGAAAGGTGGCGGACATCGCAACTATGAAGAAGACTACGCCAAAGCATTGAAAGGACCCTGCCGGCTCCACCCCAAGTCAAACCATACCATGGAGAATTGCCGCATTCTCAAGTCTATCTACACGCGTCAATAGGCTCCGGATACGTCCGACAAGCCTAACAACACAGGGGAACAGCACAATGAAGACAACGATAATGAAGACGCAGATCCTCGTCACAAGTATGTCAAGCCAACCGATCGCGTCCACACCATCATTAGAGGCAAAGTGTCCATCGAGACCAAACAAGAACGCAAGCTGCTCGCCCGTGCCTATTTGAACGTGGCCAACATCGACAACCTCATCGCCGATCCGCGGCTCCCTCCTTGGTCTCACCGTGAGATCTCCTTTAGCAAAAAGGACCAATGGGCTGCAATACCTGAGCCAGGACGTTTTCCCCCGGTCCTCGATCCTTGTATCAACAAGGTTTAGTTCGATAGAGTGCTGATTAACGGCGGCAGTTCCATCGATATACTGTTCAAGAACAGTCTACCAGCCCTGAAGATAACCAGGCGGATCTCAAACCATACGAGGCACAGTTCTGGGGTGTCCTCCCTGGACAGAGCTCTACACCTATCGGGCAGATCATGCTACCTGTGCAGTTTGGTACCCCGAACCACTTCCGCACCGACTACGTCAACTTTGTGGTCACTGACTTCGACAGCACCTACCATGCTATCCTTGGTCGACCATCGCTCACCAAATTCGTGGCCATACCTCACTATAGGTATTTAGTGCTCAAGATGCCTACTGAGAAAGGGGTTCTAACTCTCAGGGGCAACGTATACGCAGCTTATACCTGTGAGGATGATAGCTTCAAAATAGTAGAGGCTCACGACCTCTCTATTCGCATGGCTGAGACCATGCTCGACGCCAAGAAGACCTCAGCCAACCACCTGGAGATTCTAGAGCTCGAGGCTCCACGTAAGAACATCAAGTCCAAGGAGCACAAGGTGATCTAGCTGGTCAACGGTGATCCTAGCAAAATGGCCCTTATCGAGGCCAACCTAGATCCTAAATAGGAAGACGCGCTCGTCAGGTTCTTAAGGAGAAACGTGAGTGTGTTCGCATAGAAACCTGCTGACATACCCGGTGTACCTCGGAACTTGATCGAGCACTCCTTGAATGTCAACGGCAAGGCCAAACCTATCAAGCAGAAGCTACAACGATTCGCTCGCGACAAGAAGGAGGCGATTAGGGTAGAAGTTACACGACTTTTGGCAGCCGGATTTATCAAAGAAGTGTATCATCCAGAGTGGTTAGCCAACTCGGTTCTTGTACGCAAAAAGAATAATGAATGGAGAATGTGCGTTGATTACACTGATCTCAACAAACACTGCCCTAAAGACCCCTTTGGCTTACCTCACATAGACGAGGTCGTAGATTCAACCGCCGATTGCGAGCTGCTTTCCTTTCTCGATTGCTACTCTGGTTATCACCAGATCGCTCTAAAAAAGGATGACCAGATCAAGACATCTTTTATCATGCCTTTCGGCGCCTACTACTACACGACCATGTTGTTTGGGCTCAAGAACGCTAGGGCTACCTACCAACGCGCCATACAGGCTTGCCTCAAAGATGAGATAAAAGATGACCTCATCGAGGCTTATGTTGATGATGTAGTTGTCAAAACCAAGGAAGCATATACCCTTGTCAACAACCTGGAACGCACCTTTGCAGCCCTTAATACATTCCAATGGAAATTAAACCCAAAGAAGTGCATCTTTGGTGTTCCTTCTGGTATACTGCTTGGCAACGTCGTCAGTCATGACGGCATACGCCCTAACCCGGAGAAACTCAAGGCTGTCTTAGACATGAAGTCGCCCAAAAAGGTGAAGGATGTCTAGAAGCTTACTGGATGCATGACTGCTCTCAGTCGTTTCATATCAAGATTAGGAGAAAAAGGACTACCATTTTTCAAGCTGCTCAAAGCATCCGAGAAGTTTGAGTGGTTGGAGGAAGCAGACGCTGCCTTCACACAGCTGAAACAATACCTTACATCACCTTCGGTCCTCACTGCTCCTAGAGAAGATGAGACTCTCCTACTTTACATTGCGGCAACTAATCGGGTGGTCTCCACTGCCATGGTGGTCGAGCGCGACGAGCTTGGCCACGCCTACAAGGTACAGTGACCAATCTATTTCATCAGTGAGGTACTCAATGAATCCAAGACCAGGTACCCACAGATTCAGAAACTCATTTATGCCATACTGATAACATCCCAAAAGTTGAAACATTACTTCGACGGATATCGTGTGGTGGTCATGACTGAGTACCCTCTAGGAGACATCATTCGCAACAAGGATGCGAACGGGCGCATCATCAAATGGGCAATGGAGCTATGCTCTTTCTCTTTGGAATTTGCAAGCCGTACTACAATCAAGTCTCAGGCACTCGTCGATTTCATCGTCGAGTGGACAGACTTAAGCACACCTGCCTCTCAGGGGCCTGATGAGTATTGGAAGATGTACTTTGACAGCTCTCTCAACATCGACGGTGCATGAGCAGGAGTCCTTTTTGTGTCACCATCCAAGGAGCAACTCCGGTACGTCCTCTGGATTTATTTCCCAGCATCGAATAATGTCGTTGAGTACGAAGCATGCCTACATGGTTTGCGCATTGCGGTCGAGCTCAGTGTCAAACGTCTCTATGTCTACAGAAACTCGGCTCTAGTCATCAACCAACTCAACAAGGACTGGGACACAACCAGCGAAAAGATGGATACGTACTGCAAATCAATCAGAAAGCTGGAAGGCAAGTTCTACGGCATCGAGTACGCACACGTGGTCCAAGACAAAAATCAAGCAGCAGATGCACTGTCAAAGTTAGGATCATCCCAAGCCAAAGTCCCACATGGCGTATTCGTTCAAGACCTGCTCACGCCTTCCATCGAAGAGGAAGATCCCACGGTCGACAAGCCTCTAGACCAGCCATTGGTGGCTACGGTTCCGGCGTCAAGCACCACCGAGCCACGTCCGACCACTAATCAGCCCGACTGGAGAGTACCTTTCATCAAATACCTGACAAATGGTAGCGGTTACACTAATCGGACAGAAAACGAACGCCTGATGCATCGTAGTAAACAGTATCTGCTTGTGGATGGCAAATTATGGCGCAAGAACGCAAAGGAGGAAATCTTGATGAAGTGTATAACCCAAAAGGATGGCGAACAGCTCCTGGACCAAATCCACTCTGGCTCCTATGGCAACCACGTGGCTTCAAGAATGCTGGTTGGCAAGGCTTTCCGAGCAGGGTTCTATTGGCCATCCGCTGTAGCCGATGCAGAGAAGCTAGTCCACCATTGTGAGGGTTGTCAGTTCTTCGCCAAGAGAATCCACATACCAGCACATGAGATCCAGACAATACCAGCCTCTTGGCCCTTCGCATGCTGGGGACTAGATATGATCGGGTCCTTCAAACTGGCTCTTGGGAAATTTACATGTGTCTTTGTGCTGATCGACAAATTTTCTAAGTGGATAGAGTACATGCCTCTGGTACAGGCATCTTCAGAAAAGGCTGTCACGTTCATCGACCAGGTCATCCACCGCTTCGGCATACCCAACAGCATCATCACTGATCTGGGTACTCAGTTCACCGGGAACGCTTTTTGGGACTTCTACGATTAAAGGAGCATAGTAGTAAAATATGTCTCGGTGGCCCACCCTAGAGCTAATGGATAGGTCGAGTGGGCAAATGGTATGATCTCGGACGCACTTAAGAAGAGGATGTACAGAGAAAATGACAAGGCCCGCAGAAGATGGCTCAAAGAGTTACCAGCCATGGTCTAGGGCCTCAGAACCCAGCCCAGTCGCAATACCAGCGTGTCACCATACTTTATGGTTTACGGCGTTGAGGCAGTGCTCCCAGCAGATATAGCCTTCAGATCAGCACGGGTAGAGAACTTCGACGAAGACAAGGCCAATGAAGCGTGGGAGCTAGAAGTGAATAGTGCAGAAGAGAAGCGGCTCGATTCCTGCGTACGTACAGCCAAATAGCTTGCTGTTTTGCGTAGGTACTACAACAAGAACATTAAGGAGCGGTTCTTTGTGGTTGGGGACCTGGTCCTAAAGTGGAAGACGAATCAGGCTGGTGTCCACAAACTCGCAACACCATGGGAAGGGGCCTTCATGATCAAGGAAGTTACACGACCAACGTCTTACAGGTTAGCTCACCTGGACGGTATGGACGTATCCAATTCATGGCACATCGACAAGCTTAGGCGTTTCTATGCTTAACTACTAAGATATGTACCCCTCTTGTACTTTCGATTTAATTCAATAAAGCTATTATGATTTCTCCGACCACTCTAATGTGTCACTTTTGAAGTCTATTGTTATCCTAACTCAACCAGTCAAAACCGACCACCATTCTTTCCTAGGTTTTTGGAGCAGGCCCTATCTCCGGTTCCTCCCAAGGCGTGCATGGGATCTGCTCTCTATGCTATGGGTGATCGGCAGGTCCCCTCTGGTTTGACTTGTCTGCGTCTACGTGTGCACAGGCTACGCACATCACACTCTGACCACAGGACGAACTAGGGCCATACAAACCCGTTAGGATGACGTGTCAACTAAACTGGTACAACTAAACAGAACGCTAACATGTTCTCACTTAGTTACACCAACACGAGATCCAAGCTTAAATACGTTTTCCACAAAACAAACAAGCTTATGCTGATATACAGTTATGTTATTACAAGCTTGCCTGAAAAGGTCTAAGTTTACAATAACACAACTACATCTTCTTCTACAGCTATAGCCTATCCTATTGGCTGGTCGGGTTGCACGGCACCTGCTGCTCGCTGGGCCTAACATCATGCTCGAGTCCTGGGGACTCTTGTACTGGTCGAGCTGAAGAAGATGGCCCCACCAATGCCTGGCTGGTCGAGACCGCAGGCTTCGCCGGTTGGCTCAAAACTAATGGTGTTTCCAGCTAACTTGTTGATGGCGTATCCTGTACAGGTGCTGTCTCGCCTCCACACAGGTTAATGTCGCCAATTATTTTTGCCGACAAGTCCAGCTGGGTCATCCGAAGCTCCTCAGCCTTGTCTGGGTCTACCTCCTTCAGGTATCTAGCCTCCAGGCGTTTGAGATCGATCATGGGGTAGTGAGCACGTACCATGCTTAGCACATGTGCACCTGTGTACTCACCCGCCTCCTTCACGAACTCTTGAAACCGTCCCCATGCCTTTCGGCATCTATTGACCAGTCCGAGCTGCGGAGTCCTTGGCACGTCCTCTATAAGCGCTGGGTCGATAAGGTTGAGGACTGGCAAAATGCCCGTTGCCACCTCCTGGCATCGGTCTTTCCATGTGTTCTGATCCTCGGTGATCTCTTGGCACCGCTCCTTCCAGCCGTCACCATCTTTCATCACGGCTTCTAGATGCTTCTTGGCATTGACTTTTAAAACTGCAAACTGCACAAGCCATTAAAACGTCATACCACGACAAGATAAAGCGGGCAACAAAAGTGAGCAAAGGGGCTTGGAAAACTTACTTTTCAGTTCCTCTTTCATCTTGGTCGTGTGGTCCCAGAGCTGTGACTGGTCATGCGCTAGTTTTTTGTTGTCCTCCTTCAGGCAATCACACTCCACGACCGCATGATTGTTCTCCTCTCAGAGACGGACCACTTCGGCTTCTAAGCCTACACTACAGCTGTTACTACCAACAACGCAACAACACTTGTCATGCACTCGTTGTGATAAAGTGACTACTTACTTGTTCTTTCCTACTCCTTGTTACTAAGCAGGACGACCAGGTTCTGGTTCTAGGACTCTTGTTCTGTCCTCTCACGATTGGCGGCTTCAAGTTGGTGACGCAAGCGTTCCACTTCCGCCGTCAGCTCTTTATTGCTTGCAGTGATCCCCTCGATCTGGTCGAAGCATTTCTTACGGTACCTTGCGGTTTTCATTAAGTCCTATGTGCAAAAAGCTAAGTAAGAAAGTTTGACTACACAGCAAGGTCAGGTGATGAAGCAAAACATACCTGGACCTCTGTCACCAGTCGTTTTGCCGCTCATTCAACCTTCTTGGTCTCTTCGACCTCTGGGATTTCCTCATGAACAACCCATTGGTCGTTTCGCTAGCGCGACACATATACATGTTGTCGCCTGTCCTTTGGATAGCCCAGGACCTCTTCTACTTCATCCTCTTCGGCCTCTTCAGGTACCAGTGCTGGTCCGGAGTTAGCAGTTTCTGCGATCACTATGGCCTTCGCACGGGCTGCAGCATCGACAAACGTGCTCTGTGCTCTCGACTCCGGCCGCTGCTCCTCGGTCTAACCCATTAGCCCTGGTGCTGAGGTGTCGCCCTCCGCAGGTTTGGTGCTCGGAGCACTTGTGCTTGGCTCGACTCTTCCCTCGACCACCTGCTCGAGGACTGTTGTCCGGCTGCTTGTGTGCTGAGGCTCCGGCGGACCTTCTCCTATGGTTTTTTCCATGGCCGGCTGCTGGGTAGTCTTCTCCGAAATTGCTGGTAGAGCCACGCCACTCCTGGCTAGTTGGTCCGGATTTTTGGTGGACGCCGACCTAGTATATCTGTGATAAGTTCAGAAGGCAACCGTAATCAATATAAATTGCAAGCTTACATCAAGGTTACAAATACTTACATGTTGGAAGCACGGAATGATGTGGCGAAGGCGCGCCTCTTCGGCCGTGCTTGCTCCACATGTTGTGCGGGTGACACCTGGTCTCCCTCTATATCCAGCACCGACGCTGGGGCTTGGTGCTCAACCCCTCCGCTGCTTGTCCTCTACGCTGCAGTGGTCGGTGGTACGGGTCCCACCGGCATGGAGGAGCCACCTTGCTCGTCGACTCCAGTTGCCTCCTCCTCTTTCGAGGGATGAGTCGAAAGATGTCTGCATCCTCTGTGTCATCGTCCGACAAAGTCAAGATCGCCTGACGACGCTTGCTGGCCGCCGATCACTTACCAGCAGCAATGGCCGCTACTTCCTCTCTAACTCCGAGCACGGCCCAGTCGACGTCTTCGACACTGACGCTAGTCTGGGCGGTTGGGTCAGCAACTTGCGGCCATTCTACACCAGGGGGTGGCGACACAAACACCGTCGCTCTATCCCGACCATTAATCTAGGAAACAAAAAGGAGATAACACAGTAAGTTCCTATTACAATATAAGACTACGGGTACAAGGCAAGATGGGTTACCTTTGGGGGAGGTCGGGCGAGCTTGAAAGCGTGCTTGATGGCGCTCAATCTGACATAATTTGGATCAGCTAAGTTAAATAGCTCTCCAATTCTGGCCTAGACTTTGATCTTATCGAGCGCCTCCTGCCTCGTCCTCGTTGGGTCTGCGCTACCTTGGTACTCATAGCCGGGATGTACTCTCCTTTGGTAGGGCTGGATCCTTCGGCTGATGAAGTTCCCGACCACGCTCGGACCGTCCAGTTTCTTCCATGGGATCATCCCAAGTAGTTCTAGAATCTATTCCAGGTGCTCGGGCTTCTCTGACTAGCTGGTCCTCTTCTCTGGAATGAACCCCACGTCGCATAGTGTGATCGTGTTTGGCTCTTCGCGGATGTAGAACCACTTCTTGTACCAGTCGTCAAGTGACGTGTTCCAAGGGCAGTGCAGGTACTAGGCCTTCATCCCATCATGGAGGTTGAGGTACACACCTCGGCTATCTTCAAGCCACCGCTTCCTTTCTTCCGCAGACAGAAAAGATGACGAAAGATGTCAAAATGGGGCTAGAAGCTGCCATATGCTTCGTAAAGATGAATGAAAGTGGAGACAAGGAGAATCGAGTTGGGATGCAGATTGCAAATCCCAATCTCGTAGTACAGACAGAGCCCATAAAGGAAAGGGTGCACTGGAACCCCAAAACCCCGCTTGAAGAAGTCTTCGAAAACCACAATCTCACCTGGTTGTGGATCGGGGTACCCCTCGCCCTCTGGCATGCGCCATCCTGTGAGTTCCTTGTTGTGGAGTACTCCCATGAGGACGAGGTCTTCGATGGTCTGCTCGTTGCTTCTCGACTTCCACCACTCCTTCGCCATGACTCCTGCTTTCTTCTGGGCGTCACTTTTCGCCATGAATTCGGCTTTGCTGATGAATGAGGAAACGATGGAGGATTGATTTGGTGGTGATTTCGGAGGTATTAGGGTTGGCGAGAGGAAGAAGAAGGCTGCGGCGGCGAATGGTAATGGGGTTCGGTAAAAAGTAACTTACCAATTCTATACTATATTTAACGGAGAGTTTCGCCGTTTTGTCTGCCCGAGATTCTTGGGAGACATGCGCACGCGGCATAGATGGTTGTTTTCACAACCTCGAGATCTATGCCAATGTATGCGCCTCTTCGTTATCAGTGTATGCGCCTCTTCGTTACCAGTGTGAGAGAGCCCACGCTGACGCACCTACTTACAGGTGCCACGTAACTGTTTGCTTGAAAGGACAAGAAGGCAGTATGACGTGCTATACACGTCTACTTTTTTGACCAGACATGTCAGATTGGACTTGATAGAGTAAGAAGATAAATAAATACACCAAACAATAGTACAAGTGGCAGTTGGTTCTTCGCCGCACCTCTCGTGCTCAGGGACCGTCCAGACCACTACCATGCTCGGGGACTGCTCTGACCACTACCGTGCTCGGGGACTGCTCTGACCACTACCGTGCTTGGGGACTACCCCGACCACTACCGTGCTCAGGGACTGCTCTGATAACTACCGTGCTCGGGGACTACTCCGACCACTACCACGCTAGAGGACTTTCCAGACCACTACCATGCTCGGGGACTGTTCCGACCACTGCTCGGAGACCACTCTCCTCGGCTACATGTGATTTGTACTCACATATAGTCGAGAGGCATTTATTTAGAACTTGCTACAAGGCCTATACTTCGCCTTCCAGCAAGCTCGGGGACTACATCGGTACGATGCACCTACCGGTGCATCTCGTATTGCTTGTACAACAATTGGATTCTTAACTTCAGTGAAAATTCTTTTTAGACCCTGGCACCACGTGTCTACGTCACCTACTACCAGGCTCGGGGACTAAGTGGGCACACTTCACCTTGCGGTGAATGTGCTTATTTTATCGACCCCTACGCTTTGACTAATTGCCAGAATTACTATTGTCCAAGGGTCACTTACATTTCTTTTCAGAAATACAAGTGGGCACACTTGATAAGGAAAGAAATCTTTTTCTTTTTTTTTCTTTAGAGCACCATGCATTCTTTGGACAATTGGAATTTCGGCTCTTATCGTGGTCTACTGCTCTCTGTTCTGACTAGAATGTTGGCACATTCGATTGGTCAATGTTTCAATCAGTTGGAAATGACATGAAGACGGATCGCATTAGTCGAAGGAGATCGAACAGCATGTCGCAGCATAATACATGGTGCTCGGGGACTAGCTGTGGGGGTATTAACCCCTATACCCTTATGGCTAGGCTTGGGCCAGCTCGGATCAGGGGGTCAGGCCCACTAGAAGACGACGCGTGGCCCGGGCAACCTATTCGGAATCCCGCGCAAGGAGTCAAGGCGAATTTGGAGATCAAGCAAGATCCTTGTCGATTAGAATAGGAATCCTTATCCGGCCACTTATGGCAATTGTAACTGGCTAGGATTAGTTTACAGATCTATAACCCTGCCGCCCCAGACTATATAAGGCGGGAAGGGGACCCCTCTAAAAAACATCTCTTATTGACATACAACAATACAATCAGACACAGGACATAGGTATTACGCCTTTACGGCGGCCGAACCTAGATAAAATCTTGTGTCTGCCTTGCGTCACCATCTTGTTTGTAGCTTGTGCATCTGTCTACCGATAATCTACTACCTTGGGCATACCCCTAGGTAGACTGCCGACCATATTTCATCGACACACACTAATATAAGGGCATGTTTGATGTTACTCTTGTTCCAGATTTTGACTGGCAGCTACGGCATTGGAGCCGGAGGAGCTTCCTAAGAGAGGAGAAGCGCTTCTACCACTTTAGAAGAGGAGCTAGAGCCGTTTCGCATGTACGGAGGCGAAGATGCTTTCTAGGGGCTTAGGCAACAGAGTACCCGCAAAGGATCTACGCTAAATGCGCCCTAATGAGTCAGCATGAGTGCTATTTAGTAATGCTTGTTGTTTGGAGTGATGTTTGTTTGAATGGTGACCACACATTGTTACACTTCCTATAAACATATAATCTGTCAATTTTGTAGATAACAATGTGTTTGCCACTCATTAGTCATGGTTTGGAAAAGAAATTGGTCAATGACAAGTGAGCCAGAAGTATGGTAAGTTGTAATTGTGTCAAACAACAGCTTAAGTTACTGTGGCATGTCTAAACTGCAGCGTGGCAATGTGTTTGGCCATGAACAAATTAAACATGCCTTATTAGTTTTTCACACCTTAATATAGAACTGCACACCTAGAAATTTGCGAAAGGTAAACATAGAGTTTAGCTCAAACAAAATTTGCCTAACAAAGAAATGCACTACCGGAGACAGCTTCTTTGTCGAGTGTTTTTTATCGGGCGCTCGACAAAGAGGCTATTTGCCAAGTGCCAGAGAGAAAGCACTCGGCAAACAACTAGCACTCGACAAAGAGATAGTTTGCCGAGTGCCGAGCACTCGGCAAACAATAACACTCGGCAAAGACCATGTTTGCCGAGTGTTGGGAACTCGGCAAACCAGAACACTCGGCAAAGGGCCGCCGCCGTTAATGGCTGGCAGCCGCCGTTAACCCTTTGCCGAGTGTCTTCTCCTGACACTCGGCAAAGCACTGATTTGCCAAGTGTTATTTTTTGATCCTCGGCAAACCATATTTTTCACTTTTGACCTCCAAACTTTTCTGCAGTCCTCATACAATACCTGGTACTCCATGTTCCAATGTGGCACATTTCTCAGACTTTTTCTATATTTCTTTAATTTATTTCATTTAATTGAATTTTCTTGGATAATTCAAATTATAACTGCTAGTCATTCGAATAATGAAAAAAAATGAATGGAAAAATGATATTCATGTTATTTAGTATAATGTGAGGCCATATCCAGGAACAGACCACCAATTTTGAACATCTTGTTCATGAAACATGACCACAAACTTGTGGTTGAGTTGTTTTTAAATTCTATAAAAGCAAACGAAGATCGAAAATCTTGAAACTTGTCGAGATGTCGTGATATCATATGTGGAGGCTGTGATAAAAATTGAGAAGGTTTCGCACAAGTTGTCACATACGATGCTTGTAAACTGAAGAATCACAGCCGGAGGAGGAGGAGAAAGAGAGGAGGAGGAGAGGAGGAAGTAGGAGGAAGAAGGAGGAAGAGAAGTAGAAGGAGGAAGAAGGAGGAGGAAGGAGGAGGAGGGGGGCGCCCTGGCCGCCGTTGCCACGTCCCCGGCGCTTCCCTAGCCGTCACCTTGTCCACCGGCGCCCTGGCCCCTTCACCACCGCCGCCCTACAACGCCCACTAGGTATGCCCTACCATCGTCGTCGTCGTAGTCGTAGTATTACTAGTAGTTGTGGTAGAGTAGCAGTGGTGGTAGTCGTAGGAGTCATAGTAGTGGTTGTGACATTGTTATATATGTGGTTGGATATAATCTTGTGCATGTCGGCCATCGTGCCGTTCATATATATGTGCATGTCGGCCATCGTGTCGTTGGTTTTCTTGTAGATTTTGGAAACCTCACCGTGTAGGGGAGGTGCTGTCGAAATTTTATATTGACAGTTTTATGTTTCTTTTTTTACAGAGAGTCGGAGCGGAGCCGGAGTACCTCGGTGACCTCGATCGCCTTCCTCGCTGCTATGGGTCTGCCTGCACCGCGTCGCCTTGCCACTGCACTGACCCACCATGGCACTGCTAGCCTAACTCCACTGTCACCCTAGGTATAACCCTTCTTTCCGTATCATGGTCATAGACCACGTAACCCAGTTAGGCGTCTCCCGTTCGAAAGAGATACGGTTGGAAATATGCAAATATTTTCATATCTAAAACTATATCTGTTTCGAATTGTCCATATTTTTTGGACAGCCCGCGGATGCATAGGTGGGGTTAGTTTCCATGGTCTGCTCCAATTCGAGACAGAGTTTCGGCATCATCTCCCTATTGTTCTCTAGATACACACTCTCCCTGGCAGGACATGTATTTGGAGAACAGCGGGACGGTGCTGCCGAAATTTTGTCTCAGATAGGAGTAGAGCATGGAAACAAACCTCATCTACGGATCTACGGGTGGGATTAGGACCAATCCTCACCTATTAGATAGTAGGAACGTCGTGTAGATGCAATTGATGTTTATATTACTCGCCGCTATATATGTTAGAGGATGGAGGACCGCGAGTGGATGTACACGGGCCGCGCAAGTCAGGGTTAGGTCACCAATGAATGGATCGACAAGACTGATGCTTTCTTGGAACGGGCATTTGGCGTGGCTGCTAAAGGAGCGAGTAAAATTTGTTGTCCCTATAGCAAATGTGCAAATAGGAAAAGACAAACGAAGAAGGTCATGGGGGAACATCTTTGGAAGAATGGATTTATGACAGACTATACCCGGTGGGTCTACCATGGTGAAGCCAATCATATGAGAGAGGAGGTGGTGAGACCATGCATCGAGGATTATGATGCTGATGCTGGGGTAGCAGACATGTTAAATGACTATCACGAGGCACAGTTCGCCGAAGGACGTACGGAGGAGGACCCAGAGGCAACCGTAAAGGCGTTCTATGACATGTTTGCTGCGGCACAGAAACCCCTTCACGGCCAGACAAAGGTTTCTTAACTGGATGCCATTGGACGCATAATGGCGTTAAAGTCCCAGTATAGCCTGAGTCGAGACGTCTTCGATGGTATGATGACAGTTATTGGTAGCCTTCTTCTGGAGGGTCACCTTCTGCCAAAGATCATGCACGAGTCACAGAAACTCCTTCATGCACTTAAGATGCCGTATGAGCAGATATATGCTTGCCCGAAGGGGTGCGTCCTATTTAGGAAAGAATACGTGGAAGCAAAGTACTGTCTAAAGTGTAAATCCTCTAGGTTCCTGGAGGTAGATTCTGGTGATGGCTAGAAGAGGCAGCTTGACATTCCCGTGACAATCCTACGGCACCTTCCGTTCATACCGAGGATCCAACAGCTATACATGACTGAGGAATCCACAAAACAGATGATATGGCAAACGATACAATCCTGACAGGATGGTACATGCATCCGATGGTGAAACATGGACCCACTTTGATGGCATTCATCATGAGAAAGCTAAAGAGGCTCATAATGTACATGTTGCGCTGGCAACAGATGGGTTCAATCCTTATGGAATGATGGCTGCCCCATACACATGTTGGCCCGTGTTCGTTATCCCCCTCAATCTCCCCCTGGCGTATGCTTTCAATGACAGAACGTATTCTTATCATTGATAATTCCTGGACACCTAGGGAATAATATGGGTGTGTTCATGGAGCCTGTGATTGATGAATTGGTCCATGCTTGGGAGGAAGGGGTATGGACATACGACCGAGATACAACGAAAAACTTCAAAATGCATGTTTGGTACCACTACTCCCTGCATGACTTCCTGGCGTATGGGATATTCTGCGCCTGGTGTGTTCATGGGAAGTTCCCATGCCCAGTATGTAAGGAAGGTCTAAGGTTCATTTGGTTGTAGAAGGGTGGCAAGTATTCATCGTTCAACAAACATCGGCAATTCCTCCCTCTTGACCATGCATTTAGACGAGACATCAAGAACTTTATGAAAGGTGTCGTAGTGACAGACCCTGCACCACCGATAATAACTGGTGTTGTGGTTCGTGAATAGATAGATGGTCTCGTGGTCAATCCAGAAGGTGGTTTTATGAGATGTGGTGAGCAACATATGTGGACTCATAAGTCGGGCTTGACTTGGCTCTCCTATTTTGATGACCTTCTCCTTCCACACAACATTGATGTAATGCACACTGAAAAGAATGTCGCCGAGGAACTTTGGGCAACAATCATGGATATTCCTGACAAGTCAAAGGACAACGTTAAGGCTAGAGTGGATCTAGCAACGTTATGCAATAGACCAAACCAACATATGAAGCCTCCTAGTCGCGGCAAGACGTGGAGAAGGCCTAAGGCCGATTTTGTCTTGAGCAAGCCCCAAAGGAGGGAAGTACTAGAATGGATCTAGACGTTAATGTTCCCTAATGGGTATGCGGCTAATCTAAGGAGGGGAGTGAACTTATCTACTATGCAAGTCTTAGGGATAAAGAGTCATGACTACCACATATGGATTGAGCGGCTTCTTCCGGCGATGGTTCAAGGCTATGTCCATGAGCATGTCTGGCTAGTGCTGGCAGAGTTGAGCTATTTCTTTCGCCAGCTTTATGCCAAGGAGTTATCTCAAACCGTGATTGCTGACTTGAAAAGAATAGCACCTGTGTTGCTCTGTAAGTTGGAGAAGATCTTTCCACTCGGCTTCTTCAATCTGATGCAACATTTGATTTTGCACCTCCCTTATGAGGCACGAATGGGGGGCCCATGCAGGGCCATTGGTGCTTCTTCAATTCGAGCAAGAAGCACGAGCACGAGCCTGGCCATACGACCTCAGCAGGACACTTCACACCACCGAGTGGAGGCACTCAAGGTTATTCCTGGTTTATTCGTCGTTCATAGGTTTTTTCATACCTTTCCTTTGCATTATTGTAACATTGGGGTGAATATATTGTAGGCCCAACTGGAACAAGAGAGGAGGATACAGGAGCAGATGTAGGCAAAGATGGAGAGGGTGGAGGCCGAGCGGGAGGACGAGCAATGAAGGATGGCGGACATTCTTCAGTACATGTAAAGTCTTGGCGCCGCTACGAGTGTAGTTCTGCCACCTTCGCTATTCGCTCCACCTACACCTCCACCTCCTCACTATTCTACTCCTGTGAGTATAAATGTTTTAGTTTGTATGTTCATGCTTACGGTCAAACCTAGTGGAGTATGAAAGTTTTGTCCATGTATGGTATATATTTATCTTGTCTCACACATGCAATCTCTTCTCCTTTGTGCAGAATCAATCAGCGGCATCGAACGATCCTCATGCTTGAAAGGATCAAGATGCCCAAGAGGGGGTGAATTGGGCTAATTCTAAATTGCTTTGCAATAATTAAACTCTACGGTTAGCCCAATTAACCCCTTGTACCTAGAAAGTATTTCTATTGATCTAACGCACAAAAGTTTAGCACCCTAAGTTCCAATCCTACTCTAGCATGGCAATTCTAGGAATGTAAATGACAAGAATTGAATTGCTCAAAGTAAATGCTTAAAGTAAAGAGAGAAGGAGGAACGCGGTGATATTTTGCTGAGGTATCAGAGAGTTGCCACTCTCCACTAGTCCTTGTTGGAGCACCTACGCAAGGGTGTAGCTCGCCCTTGATCTGCGCAAGGATCAAGTGCTCTCAACAGGTTGATTCTTCGACACTCCGTCACGGTGAATCACCCACAACCGCTCACTACTTGAGTTGGGTCATCCACAAGCTCTCCGGATGATCACCAAGCTCCCAATCACCATGAAGCCATCTAGGTGATGGCGATCACCAAGAGTAATAAGCATGGACTCTCACATGACCATGACAAGCCTAATGAGAAGGGTGGACGCACACTTTGCTACTCTTGATTTCACTAATGAGGCCTCTCTTTGGGATTCTCTGTAAGGAAAATAGACCTTAGGCCTATTTACTTTGAATTTTGGTGTTTGATGACCAACACAACCAAATTGGACTAATGAATTTGCAAGTGATTGTTTTGTAGTTCAATAGGGTGCAAGACGTGACTTGGACAAAGGCGACATGATGATCCGATGATCAACACCATAAGCAAGACCCTAGGAGCATAAGAGAAGACCCAAGATATCAAGCAAAGTCCAAGCACGAAGATAGGAACCAAGCCGAATGCAAGATCGTGAAGAAACGAGCTCACAGAGGGCACACGACACTGCATAGGACGCTTCGATGCACAAGACGCTGCACCGGACGCTGCATAGGACGCTGCACCGGACGCTCCGATCAAGCAACAGTAGAGTCAACAGCAGTGACCGGACGCTGCATAGGACGCTGCACCGGATGCTCTGATGCACAGGATGCTGCACTAGATGCTGCACAGGACGCTGAGTGCCAGAGTCCGGTCAACATCAGTAAGGTTCCAGAGAGCCATTTTTGTGACCGAACGCGTCTGGTCAGTGCTGATCGGACGCTGGTCAGAGTCCGGCCAGTAGCAGAAAAGCGAGATTTCGTCCCCAACGGCTACTTTCTCAGTGGGGCTTATAAATAGACCCCCCAATCGGCCATTTGAGGTGTGTGGAGCTGAGAAAACATACCAAGGGTGTTGATAGACCATTTTAGTGATCTCCACTTGCATAGTGCTTAGTGTTTCATTAGGTGATTACTGTAGGTGCTTTGCGAAGTGCTTAGGTTGATTAGACCACCGCTTATGCGCTTGCTCTAGGATTAGGCCTAGTGTTTAGTGATGTTTGCATACCTTTTACCACCTGGTGCTTGTGAGCACCATTGTTGTACATTGGAGGGGCTTAAGTCTTGCGAGATCACACCAACCGTGTTTGTGGTGTGGCCACCACCGTGTACCGGAGGGAACAAGGCCCGCGGTATTTTGGCCGAAAGCTTGATAGTGAAGACGGCGGGGAGCATCCGGGAGAGGCTTGCCAGAAGGCACGTCGGAGACCCACTTGCGTGTGGGGAAGGCCCAAGGCTATCCACGGAGTTACCCGACCAGGAGCTTGGCCCTTGCGAGGGATTCCTTACGAGGGGCTCCAACGAGGACTAGGGGGAAGCTTGCGCGCTTCTCGATACCTCGGTAAAAATACCGGAGTCATCGACGGGAGTTTGCATATCTCTACCTTGCTCTTTAGCTTCTGCATTTACATTAATTGTATTACTTCTTTTGCGGTAGAGATAGCAACACACTAGCAAAACCGTAGTTACACATTTAGATAGTTTATCTATTGCATATGTTTTGCTAGGGTTAGAAAAAGAGGCCATAGTTTTGGAGTTAGATTTTTAAGTTGCCTAATTCACCCCCCCCCCTCTTAGGCGTCATGGTCCCTTTCAATTGGTATCAGAGCCGGTTGGCTCAAATTAGACCTTTGGCTTAACCGCCATTGAGCCGACGCTATTTAGAGTGGTTGGGATGGATACCGCTAGGCCTCCGCACTTTGACGGCACTAACTTCCCATACTATAAAGCTAGAATGGCTTGCCACCTTGAGGCGGTTGATTTGGGTGTATGGAGAGTCACTCGTGATGGGATGAAACCCATTAAGAATCCTGAAAAACCCACTAAAAGTGATGAAAAAGAAATGCATTTCAATGCTAGAGCTAAAAATTGCTTATTTGAATCACTTAGTATGGATGTCTTTAACCAAGTATTCACCTTAAATACTGCACATGAAATTTGGTTAAAACTCCAAGAGCTCCATGACGGCACAAGCAATGTCCGTGAGCAAAAACATTGTCTAGCTAAACAAAATTATGATTCCTTTACAATGAATGACAATGAGCTTGTTCGTGATATGTATTCTCATTTGAATCTAATTATAAATGAGCTCCATTCAATAGGATTAATAAAGCTAGATGATGCGGACATCGTGAGGAAGATCATCTTTGTGCTACCACAAAAGAAATATGCAAGCATCATCACTATCCTTCACAACATGGGGAACTTGAGCACCATGACCCCGGGCATAGTCATTGGCAAGCTAGTGGCATTTGAAATGTCACGTAAGATGGGTCAAGAAGAAGCTTCGTCATCAAGCAAAGGCAAAGCTCTCGCATGTAGCGAGAAAATAAAGATGAAGGGGAAGCAAATTGAAACAAGCTCAAGCTCAAGCTCCTCAAGTGAAGATGAAGAAGAAGATGAGGATGATGATGATGAAGATTCAAGTGATGATGATCAATCTTCCTCCTCCGCCTCCGGCCTTGATGAAGAATCAATCAACCTTATCAACAAGGTGGAGAAGATGATCCAAAGGCTCAATGTCAAGGGTGTGTCCATCCAAATTCAAGATCTCATTTTTTCCAATCAAAGAAATGAGCAAAGGAAGAGAGGACGCTATGGATGTGGTAAGTTGGGGCACTTTGTGGAAGTTTGTCCAAATAAGCCCACGCCCAAGACAAAGAAGAAGGCATGCAAGAACCAAGCCCTCACATCAATAAGATCATGGGATGATTCTTCAAGTGAAGAAGAAAACCATCACAAGAGGCGAGGTCACAAGCACTCATCATCAAGCTCTTCTCGTGTGTGCCTTATGGCACAAGGTAACGAAAGCTCATCCTCTAGTGAGAGTGATAGTTATGATGATATGCCTTCTTATCATGAAATTGTGCAAGAAAATCTTAATTATGCTAAAGCTTGCACTAGTCAACAAAAGAAGCTCAAAAGTTTAAAAGAAAAGCTAGATAGTTCACAAAAAGCATACAAAACCTTGCTTGAACAATATGAGAACTTTGCTAATCTCAATGTTGAACTATCTACTAAAATTGAGAAACTTGAGGCTAATGCAACAACAAATGCATGGACAATCAATGATGAGCAACTTGTAAAGAAAAATGAAAAATTAAAAGAAAAGTTAACTAGCACACAAGAAGCATATAATAGTTTGCTTGCTAAAATGGAAACCATGTGCAAACATTGTGATGAGCTAACTAATAAAGTTGCTAATCTTGAAGCCATTAATTCAACCCTCACCAAGGCATCTAAAAAGAAAAATTACATGCTTAACATGTCTAAAAAGAATGCCTCTACTTCTTGTAATGAATTATGTTTAGACTCACCTTTGTGCAACCAAGCTTGTGTTGAGAAAGTTGTTGTAGATACATGCACACAAGAGGTTGCAAAGAAAAATGAGCAACTCAAGCAAGAAGTAGCTCGCCTCACCAAGGACTTGACTCAAGTAAAAGGCAAGGCAAAGCAAACCCAACTTCATCAAGATAACACCATCAAGGGAGTGAAGAAGCTTGATAAAGGACAAATCGTGGTTTGCTACGTGTGCCACAAGGAAGGCCACAAGTCCTATGAGTGCAAGGTGAAGAATGGGGGAGGAGCAAAGAAGAAAGAGAAAAAGCAAACAAGCAAGCTCTCCAACACCTACACCAACAAGGTGGACAAGAAAGCCTCCACACCTTATCTCTTGAAGAAGAAGAAAAATGACAAGGTGGTGGCTATCAAGGTGAACAAGCAAGCCAACAATGGGGTCAAACGCTTTTGGGTGCCAAAGGAAATCATTTCAAACATGAAGAGCACCAAGAAGGTTTGGATCCCAAAAGGGAAGTGAGAAGTCCATCGGACTTCGGGGAATTTGGAGACTTGGCAAGGTTTGGGTGCATTTCATGGGGTGCATCATGATGGACAAGATAATTGCCAAGTGGGTTAGTGAATACCATGGACCCAAATTCCCCTTCCCATGTTAGGTAACTAGATGTCATTACTTTCAATTGATATTTTCTTCAAGCGGTATATCTTTCAATTGGTATCTTAAGCAACTAGTTACTTCTCATGCCTAGGTTTGCATTTGAATGCTTATATCTTTTTGTCATGTATACACTAGGTATATCTTATGGTAGGCTTGCTCGGTTTCATTCTTAACCCTTGGAGCAAACCTACATGGTTTAAAATTGTTTAAAAGCACGGCACATAGCTTGTTTTTCAATTGTTTATCTAATATGTGCCAAAGTCCAAATTGTAGATAACTTCTCCCGAATATCATCTTTGAAAATGATCCTCGCATTCATGTGATGTCATCTTTCAAGTGGTATTTTGATTCTAAAATCAATATGCATGTTTCCTACAAGTATTCCACACTTGTGTGCACAAATTTAGGGGGAGGTTATTCTATAAGTTGGATGCTTTGAGACTAACACCTTTTCAAGTTTATCATATGTGTAGTAGCCTCATTGCAAGAAAAATGGAGTCCCCGGAGTTAAGCATCATACTTCAAATATCCACCACCTATTGCAAGTGGTAGAAATCAAATTGGTTTTCACATGTGGTATTTCTAAACCGATATCATCATGATGATTTCATTTTGATATTTATATGCTTTCTCCATGCATTATATAGATTAAATTCCCTTAAGCAATAATTTGCCAATTATGCATATGCTTTGCCTTCTACCATATGTATGCATATATTTAGGGGGAGCTTAGTCTATATAATATGAGAGTCAAATTTTGTGATCTATTCCACTCTACATACAAAGGATCATAAAAGTTTGACCCTCCCTTGTGCTACTAATGTCTTCCTTTTTTCGGTGTTTGATTCCAAAGGGGGAGAATTTAGAGGACCAAAAGCAAGCATCATTTATAGAACCTATTGGTCTACAAATGGTAATGGTCTGAGAAAGGGAGGACAGTGGATTATGGATTAGTCTAAGTAATAGGGAGAATTTATAGGAAGCAAGGCTTAAATCCATAATACCACATTGGGACATTTGCAAGAGCAAGATAAGTTTGCATGTAGTATCTTACATAGAGTACCTTTTAGCATCATATAATCTTATCCCTTGCATTGCATCCTAGCAAGTAGATAGTTTTAAAATTCCAAAACTTTTATTATTTGCTTGCTTTGGTCGTGTTGTCATCAATCACCAAAAAGGGGAAGACTGTAAGGAAAATGGACCTTAGGCCCATTTACTTCGGATTTTGGTGTTTGATGACCAACACAACCAAATTGGACTAATGAATTTGTAAGTGATTGTTTTGTAGTTCAATAGGGTGCAAGACGTGACTTGGACGAAGGCGACATGATGATCCGATGATCAACACCATAAGCAAGACCCTAGGAGCACAAGAGAAGAGCCAAGATATCAAGCAAAATCCAAGCACAAAGATAGGAACCAAGCCGGACGCAAGATCATGAAGAAACGAGCTCACAGAGGGCACAGCACGCTGCACAGGACGCTGCACCGGACGCTGCACAGGGCGCTGAGTGCCAGAGTCTGGTCAACATCAATAAGGTTCCAGAGAGCCATTTTCGTGACTGGACGCGTCCAGTCAGTGCTGACCGGACGCTGGTCAGAGTCTGGTCAGTAGCAGAAAAGCGAGATTTCGCCCCCAATGGCTACTTTCTCAGTGGGGCTTATAAATAGACCCCCAACCGGCCATTTGAGGTATGTGGAGCTGAGGAAACATACCAAGGGTGTTGATACACCATTTTAGTGATCTCCACTTGCATAGTGCTTAGTGTTTCATTAGGTGATTACCGTAGGTGCTTTGCGAAGTGCTTAGGTTGATTAGACCACCGCTTATGCGCTTGCTCTAGGTTTAGGCCTAGTGTTTAGTGAGGTTTGCATACCTCTTACCACCTGGTGCTTGCGAGCACCATTGTTGTACATCGGAGGGGCTTAAAGTCTTGCGAGATCACACCAACTGTGTTTGTGGTGTGGCCGCCACCGTGTACCGGGGGAACAAGGCTCGTGGCATTTTGGCCGAAAGCTTGATAGTGAAGACGGCGGGGAGCATCCGGGAGAGGCTTGCCGGAAGGCACGTTGGAGACCCACTTGCATGTGGGGAAGGCTCGAGGCTATCCACGAAGTTACTCGACCAGGAGCTTGGCCCTTGCGAGGGATTCCTTACGAGGGGCTCCAACGAGGACTAGGGGGAAGCTTGCGCGCTTCTCGATACCTCGGTAAAAATACCAGAGTCGTCAACGGGAGTTTTGCATATCTCTACCTTGATCTTTAGCTTCCGCATTTACATTAATTGTATTACTTCTTTTGCGGTAGAGATAGCAACACACTAGCAAAACTGTAGTTACACATTTAGATAGTTTATCTATTGCATATGTTTTGCTAGGGTTAGAAAAAGAGGCCATAGTTTTGGAGTTAGATTTTTAAGTTGCCTAATTCACCCCCCCCTCTTAGGCATCACGGTCCCTTTCATTCTCAAATCTCAATCACCTCACTAGGACCTTGCTCTTCTTGGCACTCTCAAAGGTGTTTCTCAGCTGTTGGAATGAGCAAAAGTACCCCCACACACGAATGGAGGAAGTATTTACAACATGGGCTGAAAAACAAACCGTTATGTGCCTCTGCGGGGTGATCGGACGCTCCGGTCATGTTGACCGGATGCGCCGGTCAGTTTACCCCGAACTCCAGTGTTTACAGTGTGACCGGACGAGTCCGGTCGAGATTTTCCCTCTGTGGAACCTTACTGGAGTCGACCGGACGCTAGCCCTTAGCGTCCGGTCACTTGATCTCTCAGCGTCCGGTCGTACCAGATGAAAACATCTCGGTCAAATGAACTGATCGGACCCTGAGTCAGCATCCGGTCAGTACTTGACCCTCCATTCACTTCCAACTCTCGATCATACATGAATGAAGTTTACTCCATTAGATCTAAGGGCTATTTTGGAGCTACCTAGTGCTAGATTTAGCAAGTGTGCAACACACCTAACCCACTAGACTCACCTAGGTCAAGCTACCCGTCTGTACCCCCCTTAATAGTACGGCCAAAGGAAAAACAAAGTCTTAAACTACTCCAAGTGTCACTCCAACTCCAATCGACACTTAGAACTAGTCCATCCTTAACCTTGTCGTCCATCCTTTGAAAACCGAAATGATTTCCATCGTAGGGGCATGACCATCATGATAGCCCAATCAATCTGCATTACCGTGACCAAACTTAATTGCCTCTGCAAAACATACGTTAGTTATAGTAATCACGTATTGTCATTAATCACCGAAACCCAACTAGGGGCCTAGATGCTTTCAATCTCCCCCTTTTTAGTGATTGATGACAATACTACCTCGAGTATGTGAAAGAGATGAGGTTTTTAACAAGCTTGGTTCATATAAGCTTTTGATAATAAGAACAAAAGTGTTAGGCAAGCTTATATGACCCAAGCCAACATGATGTACTCAAAAGAGATGAAATAAGCATGAGTACAAGTAACAAAGCTCATTCGCATCGGAGTAAAACATGGAAGCAAAGAAAATGAGCATAGCACACGTGATATGACATATAAATAATTCAAAGTAGAGAGCACACATGTCATATATCACGATCACGTAGATATCACTATCACATAAGAAGTTTAATGCATAAAAAGTAAACACACGACGAATGCATAATAGTGTATCACACATAAAAACCAAATATAATAGATAGTCTAAGTAAACTAAGCTCCCCCTAAGTTGCTCCCCTTAAGTCTAGCATACTCAAACCCTCTCCCCCTTTGGCGTCAAACACCAAAACCTAAGGGTCGGTCGGCGGGGCTGCAGCGGACGAGTCAGGCACTGAGGTGCGAGGAGCAAGCTAGAACTAAGTGCCATCATCATCTGAACTAGAGATCTAGGCTATCTAACCCTATGTAGCTGGAAGCGACGCTGAAGCGGTCTGGGTCGGATCAACAATAGGAGTTGCTATAGACTGTGTAGGTATAACTAGAGCAGCTAGCTCTGATGATGCCACTGACGAATGGAGCGTCTCTGTAGTCTCGGTAATAGGTGCAATGATAGAAGGACCTAGGATATGCAAATATGGAGGAGTAGGCTGCCCTGTCAACTCACTAAAGGATGCACCAAGGCTCCTGGACACTGTAGTCTCTGGCACTAGCAGTGAAGAAGTCTGAGCCGGTGTAAAGCCCGTCTAGAGAGGTGTGAACTACGGGGCTATCACGGGTGAAGCAAACCACTGGGACACCTGCTCTGTAGGTGAAGCAAACTATGCCGGTGGCTATCCCTGACTCTGAAGCCCACCAGGCTGTAACGCTGGAGTCATAGAAGTAGTGGCCATCTGACCAAGCTAGGGCGAAGGCTGTGGCGGTGGAGCCCTAATAGCTGTCACAACATGCTGCATAAATCCAAGTAGCTGCTGCTACATGAGGATCTACTGCTGATGCATGGCCTACTGCTGTTGTTGTAGAGCCTGTGTTTGCTGCTGAATAGCCAGCTGCTGTCTCTAAAACTCATCCTACTGAGTCTAAAACTGTGCAAAAGTGGCAGCGGTCTCCTGAGCCTAGCGTGCCTGATCCTGCCTCATCCGCTCAAGTATAGCAAGGAGAGCAGGGTCTGTCTACGGTGCAGGTGGAGCTGAACTGGAGCTACCGGCCTTATGATCATGTCGACGTGCAGGCATTTGAGGAATGTCCTGGTAGTCCTCGTCTGAGCTATCACTGGGGTCGCTCTCGACCATCCCCTCCTGCTGAGCAAGCTCCTCCTCCTCAATAGCTGCAATACCCCTGATAATAGCATCCTGCTAGGTTGCAGTCTCTGGTACATCTGGACGACGGCGTGGCTGACTAGGTGCCTATGGTGTACTATGGCAGATCATCTGAGTCAGGTTGTATGTAGGGAACTCTGTAGTAGCACCACTGTACTCAGCTAGTATCTCAGGCGGCCTTACTGTAACTGCCCTGTGAATAAGAAATGTGATCCAATGGGCATAGGGCAACTGTCGATGACCTCTGAACCCCTTAGCAATAGTATCTCCATCTCTGATAGAAGGAGATCCCAAATGTCAAACACTGTCTGCTGCATCAGAGAGTTGAGAAGCCATAGCTGTAAGCGAGTCAAGCCCTCATGATACCCCATCCTCAGAATTAAGGTCCTCCTCATAATGGCATCCAGCACTCTAGCTGTAGAAGTGAGATCACTAGGAGTCCTGCTCGGCCCCTCGCCAAAAGGCTCCTTGAAGCAGTGGCAAACCAAATCTGTGGGAGGCACCATACCGCCATGAGGGCGTCTGGGAGGCACTGTCTATCCATAGCAAACATCATGTAACCTGGCGGGCTGCTCCTGAAGCCTGAGTATCTCCCTGACCCTAGTGCTTGTCAGCCTGTAACCTCTGCCTTTGAATGCAAAGTGAATGTATCTGTGCTGTGGGTCAATCCACAGTGTAGCATAGAACTGATGGACCCAAGATGAAACATATAATCCTGTCCGTCCAATCAAGTCTGTCAGCCCTAGCAGATATGCAAGGTAGGGGCGAATGTGCTCTCCAGCTGCTACAACTATAGACTCAATGTTGCACATCCTCTAAGGTCTAAATACAGCTCCACTATTAAGATATGCATTGTAGAAATCCTCCTAGAGTGGTGTGTAGAAGTCCTCTGATGCTCTGTAATCCCTCCTCGGTGGGAACCACTGCTCAAAATCCACAAACCTAAGATGCTACACCTACTTGGCCATGGCGGCCCTCAAGTCTAAGTGTGTCAAAGGAGGCGGACCCTATGGTCTAGGTGGTGGACGAGAGCCCCTCCGCTGTGTATCTACCCTCGGCGTGACTGGAGCACGGGTATGACCAGAGTGACGAAGCTATGGCTGAGGTGCCTGCTCTATTTCCTCGGCCTGTTGTCCCTCTCACCAAATCATTCTTCATTAGCTTCTTGAGTGAGCTCATCCCAACATGAGCAAGTCTTCTATGTCATAGCCACCCAAGTGTTGTTTTGGTGAATAGGCATGTCTTCAAGTTTGCATCTTCAGAGGTGAAGTCCACTAGATATAGGTTGTTGTATCTAAATCCTTTGAATATCACATGATCATCATCCTTCTTGGATGCAACAACCTCCTTCTCGGTAAACAAGCATTGGAAGCCAAGATCACACAATTGTCCAACGGATAGCAAGTTAAAACTCAATGAAGCAACATATAGCACATTAGAGATGGAATGATCATTTTATATAGCCATTTTGTCCAATCCTTTGACCTTGCCCTTTGAGTTATCTCCAAATGTGATTCTTTCTTGTCCATCTACTTCTTCATCTAGTGAGGTGAACATACGAGGATCACCGATCATATGTTGTGTGCAACCACTATCAATAACCTAATGACTTCCACCGGTCTTATAGTTCACCTACACACAAGAGATCAAGCTTTAGGAACCCAAACTTGTTGAGGGCCCTTCACCTTCTCAACAAGTGACTTTGCAACCCAAATTTTCTTAGGCCTATTCTTGTTGGGAGGTCCTAAGAACATCACTTTCATCTTTCCACTAGAATCCTTTCTAAGCATATAGTGAGCATTGAAGGCAAAAGGTCTAGCATGCTTGGGCAAGGGTTGTGGTGGTGGAGTTTGGCACTCATGAGCAAAGTGGCCTTCTTGTCCACACTCAAAACATCTCTTTGGCTTTGGCTTGGACTTATGTTGTTGTTGAGCTTGAGCCTTCTTTTCTTGGTTTGCCAAGTACCCAATGCCACTTCTATCCATCTTCATGATGGTGTTCATTAGTAACTAACTTTGAAGATGCTTGCCTCTAGTGAACTTGCTTAATCCAATCTTAAGATGCTCTTTCTTCAACTTGAGCTTCTTGTTTTCTTCCTTGAGAGCATCATTGTTTTTCTCTTCCTTGAGCTTCTTGTTCTCATATTTGAGCTTCTCATTCTCAAGGATCAAACCATCATCATGAACAATAGTTTCTAGCACAATAGACTTGGTGGTTTTGAGTTCTTCAAGATCTTTCTTGAGCTTTTCATTGTCATTCTTGAGCTTGACAAACTCATCATAATCATCGGCTTCAACCACTTGCTTGCCCTTGCTACTAGAACTTTACTCAATGCTCTCAATAATCAAGTTATCACATGATGTAGCTATATCAATCTTAACAACATCGTTAGTAGCATCATGTGGCTCATTGGATAAGAATTCTTGAGCAATAACAAGATTATCATGATTAACCTTAAGAGTAGTATATTCTTCTCTTAGCTTGTTGTGGCTAGTGATGAGCTCATTATGTGTCCTCTCAAGTTTATCATGCTTTTCTTTAAGCTCTTTCTTAGAAGATTTGAGCTCCTTGAGTTTGGATGATATAGCACCATTTGCTTCTTTAAGCTAAACACTAGCCTTTTCCGCTATATCACATTTGGCTAAAAGAGAATCATTTTTAGCTTCTAGCTTTTTATTTTTAGCTCTAGTTTTTATAATGATCTTAGTGTATTGTTTTAGCAATCTAGCAAGATCATCATAAGAAGGTGATTCATATTCATCATCATCACTATCGCTGTCATCATCACTAGCATGCTCATCATCACTACTATCATCATTATTAGATACCTTGCGGTCACCCTTGGCCATAAGGCATAGGTGTGTAGAGGATGATGGCGGTGGTGGCGGTGAAGATGATGAAGAGTCGATAACAATTGTGGCCACCTTCTTGTTGTCACTATCATCATCGGATGAGGCACTAGATGAATCAATGTCCGTGAGCCAATCACCGACAATGTATGCCTTTCCACTCTTCTTCTTCTTGTTGAAGTCCTTCTTCTTGCCATCTTTCTTCTTGTATGGCTTGTTCTTCTTCTTCTCTTCTTCTTCTTCATTACTTGAGTCATCTTTCTTGCCCTTATGTTTGTTCTTGAACTTATCTTTCTTGGGCTTAGTGCATTGGTGTGCTAGATGACCAAGTTCTCCACAATTGAAGCAATCCATCTTGGAGATTGGCTTACTTCTAGAGCTAGTGAATAACTTCTTCTTGCCATCAAACTTGATGCCACTCTTGTTGAGCTTCTTTAGCATCTTGGCAGTCTTTTTCACTATGAGAGCAAGACTTTCATCATCAACTCCACCATCACTTGAGCTCTCATACTCAAGTCTTGCTTTACCCTTCTCTTGGCTAGCTTTGAATGCTAAGTCCTTATCTTTCTTCTTGGTAGAGGATGAGCCATCTTGTGGCGTGATGTGCATGTACATCTCATGAGCATTGATCTTTTCCAAGATTTGTGTCGGTGTAGCGGTGGAAAGATCACCTTGATGAAGTATGGTCACAATATGCCCATATTTATCAATGTGGAGGACACTCAAGATCTTTCTTACAACATCGGATGGTTGCATTTGAGTGAGTCCAAGCCCATTGACTTCCTCTATAAGAACATTCAAACGTGAATACATCTCATTAGCACATTCTTTAGGAAGCATTTCAAAAGAGTTGAGCTTTTTCATGACAAGATGATAGCGTTCCTCACGCTCACTCTTAGTTCCCTCATGGAGTGCACAAACGTCCGACCATAGTGCATGGGTGTCATTGTGGTTCCTCACCCGATTGAACACATCTTTGCAAAGGCCTCTAAAGATTGTGTTTTCAGCCTTCGCATTCCACTTCTCGTAATTCACCTCATCGCCTTATAAGTGAGTAGCATCCTGAGGTTTTAGGAAGCCTTGTGAGGCGGCTCTAAGAATACCAACATCTAGAGCTTCTAGATACGCCTCCATGTGAATTTTCTAATAAGGAAAATCATCTCCCTCAAAGATAGGAGGAGGTCCATCCCCATGAGACAACTTACTCTAGGCGGTTAAGCCTAAATACGTGAGCACGAGGCTCCAATACCAATTGAAAGGATCAAGATGCCTAAGAGGGGGGGGGGGTGAATTGGGCTAATTCTAAATTTCTTTGCAATAATTAAACTCTACGGTTAGCCCAATTAACCTTTTGTGCCTAGAAAGTGTTTTTATTGATCTAACGCACAAAAGTTTAGCACCCTAAGTTCCAATCCTACTCTAGCATGATAATTCTAGGAATGTAAATGACAAGAATTGAATTGCTCAAAGTAAATGCTTAAAGTAAAGAGAGAAGGAGGAACGCGGCGATGTTTTGCCGAGGTATCAGAGAGTTGTCACTCTCCACTAGTCCTCGTTGGAGCACCCGCGCAAGGGTCGCGGATCAAGTGCTCTCTATGGGTTGATTCTTTGACACTCCATCACGGTGAATCACCCACAACCGCTCACAATTTGAGTTGGGTCATCCACAAGCTCTCCGGATGATCACCAAGCTCCCAATCACCACCAAGTCGTCTAGGTGATGGCAATCACCAAGAGTAACAAGCACAGACTCTCACTTGACCACAACAAGCCTAATGAGAAGGGTGGATGCACACTTTGCTACTCTTGATCTCACTAATTAGGCCTCTCTTTGGGATTCTCAAATCTCAATCACCTCACTAGGACCTTGCTCTTCTTGGCACTCTCAAAGGTGTTTCTCAGCTGTTGGAATGAGCAAAAGTACGCCCACACACGAATGGAGGAAGTATTTATAACATGGGCTAAAAAACGAACCGTTATGTGCCTCTGCGGGGTGACCAGACGCTCCGGTCATGTTGACCGGACGCGCCGGTCAGTTTACCCCGAACTCCAGTGTTTACAGTGTGACCGGACGCTGGCCAGCGTCCGGTCAACACTGACCAGACGCGTCCGATCGAGATTTTCCCTCTCTGGAACCTTACTGGAGTCGACCGGACGCTGGCCCTCAGCGTCCGGTCACTTGATCTCTCAGCGTCCGGTCGCACCAGACGAAAACATCTTGGTCAAATGAACTAACCGGACCCTGAGCCAGCATCCGGTCAAACCGGAGCCAGCGTCCGGTCAGTATTTGACCCTCCATTCACTTTCAACTCTCGATCATACGTGAATGAAGTTTGCTCCATTAGATCTAAGGGCTATTTTGGAGCTACCTAGTGCTAGATTTAGCAAGTGTACACCACACCTAACCCACTAGACTCACCTAGGTCAAGTTACCCATCCATATCCCCCTTAATAGTACGGCCAAAGGAAAAACAAAGTCCTAAACTACTAAGTGTCACTCCAACTCCAATCGACACTTAGAACTAGTCCATTCTTAACCTTGTCGTCCATCCTTTGAAAACCAAAACGATTTTCATCGTAGGGGCATGACCATCATGATAGCCCAATCAATCTCCATTATCGTGACCTAACTTAATTGCATCAGCAAAACATACGTTAGTCACAGTAATCACATATTGTCATTAATCACCGAAACCCAACTAGGGGCCTAGATGCTTTCAATGCTTTAGCGAATTCTTCACCAAATCAGTCTCATTGGCCATCTTGGTGATGATGCTTGTGGTTGTTAATGGTACTTCTATTTGCAATTGTGGTTGTAGATGATGGAGCACTTGGATTACTTGTGAACTTATTTGTGATATATTATGAGACATGTGACGTTTGTGATATATATGTGACGTTTGTGATATATATGTGGTGTTGGTGATATATATGTGTTGTTGATGATATATATGTGATGTTGGTCATGTTTGTTATATATATCTTCTGTTTGTTTGGATAGGATGTAAAAAACAAATAAAAAGATTGTTTTCAGTCACTTTGTCGAGTGCAATGGCCATGACACTCGGCAAAGTCACTACATGGGAACATGCTTTGCCGAGTGCAAAGGCCATTGCACTCGGCAAACATCATAGATTTGTCGAGTACCACGGGCAAGGCACTCGACAAAGGTCGTCTATTTGCCGAGTGTTTGGCCGGTGGCACTCAGCACAGTGGCCACCTTTGCCGAGTGTTTGAGTCAACGGAGCTCAGCAAAGCGGCGACCTTTGCCGAGTGTTTGACCTTGACACTCAGCAAAACCGCTGTCACGGTGACGCTCGCCGTCACGGCGACTTCTCTTTGCCGAGTGTCAGATTAGCACTCGGCAAAGGCTTTGCCGAGTGCTCGATAAAGTGCACTCGGCAAAAAGGTCTTTACCGATAAACTGTTTACTGAGCGCCCTTTGCCGAGTGTGTATCACTCGGCAAAGAAGCTGAATCCGGTAGTGATGGGATTATGTTTGCCACTTGCAGTAAATTAAAAGATATTTTTACAATACTAATCAAGATATATACACCAGCTAAGTGCAAGTTCCTTTTTTTAAGCTTTGGGCAGGGATATACAGAACACGCGCGTGGAAAAAGATACTTTTGCGAGCAGTTTGCCTTTCAGCGATGCTATCGTGAGTTCCATCACGGTAATTATAAATTAATGCAAGGATGAATTACAGTTACTGCATGCATTACAACAGTCATCATGCATGGTTAGATGGATATTACCTGACAATCGAGCAGCAGACAGTGGCCTGCTTGTTTGACACTGGCCAGCCGGGACCATTCCTTGTCAGCTTGCTATTGCCTATTTCTCTGCGCATTCTGTCGAGAGACTTTGCCCTATTCGCTTGGCTTATAAGCCATACTTTTTCAGCCAACGAACAGTATTTTTCTCTCACAACAACTCAGCCAAAAGTATTTTCAGCCATGGTTTATCAGCCAAACGAACAGGTGTACGAATGCATACGAATGCAACGAACAGTAGCTTGTCTTTGTGTGTGTCTGTGTAAATTACTATGCTACATGCATGTTGCTACCATCCGCATTAACTGATCATCGCAAGGCTAAACTCTACTATTCACTAATTAATTAACAACATTGATGCATGGGGATGAATTGAATCTGATGATGATGATCCAGTCCAGCGACAAGTTAACGACAATGTACACATGTATTAGTGACTACTATGCTGTGCACATGATGAGCAGCAGTAGATATTATACTATGGCTATGGGCGATCGACCAACATTTCATGCCACGCATGCTAGCTGCAGCACAAAATTAAACACAGTCGTAACGACGATGATCGTCGATAAATGAGATCCAATGCGACAAAATTCATAACACTGGATATGGTGATACACAGAAGCATACTAGTGAACTTTTCGACGTTTCTGCAGGCCGTAAAAAATGAATGGTGGTGTGATCCTACATCTGCTGCTGCTGCTGAATGTTTTATTACCATATAGTGCTAGCATTGTGTTATTAGTTGTAACCTACACTCCTGTGTCCTTTTTATCTGTTCCTATGGGAAACATGCTATTCAAATTTTCTCAATTCTAACTAGGTTGCTTTAAAAATATTAGCAACATTTATATCTTCAAATAAGTTTATTATAAAAATAGATTCCGTGATATGTCTAATGATACTAATTATCTATTATAAATATTAATATTTTCTTGTATATATTTAGTGAAAGAACCTGTTTGGATCCACCAACTAAACTTTAGCTGAAAATTTTAGTTGCTAGAGATACAAACAGCCTAGCTAAAAGATCAACTAAAGTTTAGCTGGGTTTAGCTACTTCAACCTAGCTAAACTCAGCTAAAGTTTAGATGAGTCTATTACCTGGAGGATCCAAATACTCCAGCTAAAGTTTAGCTTAATTTTAGCTAGCAACTTTCGTTGAGTGGATCCAAACAGGGACAATAATTGAGTACGTTTGATTTCTCAAGAAGTGAGAACAACAGATAAAAAGGGTCGGATAGAGTAATTTAAACCGTGTAATCACTGCACCATAGTAACACGGGTTTTTAACCGGTTTCTAGCACCTTTGCATTGCTCCCACCGGGAGCATGGATGCTATTGTAAGGGCAGCTCCAACAATGTTAAACCAACTAGCTCATAGATCATTTATTCAGCAAAAAGGAGATAGAATGGTAAGGTAGCTCTTCATGGACAATGTTAAAACATCTAGCTCCTAGGAATATTAATTCAACAAAAAAGGAGAGAGAATGGTATAAGGTAGCTCTTCATGAAGAGCTAAGCGCACACACTTTTCTATGATTCATGTGTCTATATATGCTCACACGTTTTGCTATAGTAGCATATAGGTTTCTCTATTTTTATCCTTTTTTAAGTCCATATTGCATTAGTAGCAAGTTGACTCTATTGGTGAGGGTGTCCAAAGGAGTAGTTATATATGGCTACCGATTTTAGAGCCGGGAGTAATATATTTTCAACACGCAAAAAAAAAAAGAGAACAAGAACTCCATGGTTGCCGCCATTACGACCTGCTCATTCTGGCTTTCTTTTAGCAACAAACGTAGTATATAGTTGTTAAAATCACGATTCTATGATGCGATTTTACGGCTTTGCCATGCATCCTAGTTTATCGGGTTGAGTCTCGATTCTAATATATTCTTATGATTATTCTATGCTTTGCGATCCTGCCATTCAAGGTCCAATCTGATCAAGGATCACGATTTTAACAACACGACCTTGAAACATAAATTGTATTATCTCCGAAAATCGATCATACATACAAGTCCCAAATTAATGTCATGAGTCAGACATCAATCTCATTCTAGGTCAAAAACCGGGAGTAGTACATTCATCACTAACTGTTCATTCCTTGCCAGTTGTAAAGATGGTTTCTATAGCGGTAACTATATGGCTATGTTCGGTAGGACCTATTGCTGCTACGGCTAATTTGTTGTTAGAGAAAAATACCTTTCTATGGCTGAAAAGTAGAGCTGATTCTGGCTTATAAGTTCAAGTGAACAAAGCCTATATATTACTAGTATATATAAAAAACATAGTATGATTTGTTTTTGTGTGTGAGTGATGATGCAAGGCAAAGGTGTAAAGGACTACTACTGGAGCCGGGCCCGCCGGCCAGACAGCTCGAACATGAGGTGCCAATGCATGCATACTACTCCGGATGCACGAGAGGGCGGTAGTAGGTTGTAGGTAGATAGCAAGCACTTTTGTCGTTGATATTTCTTCAATTCAGAGCGAGCCAATACTGGCCGTGTGGCCGGCTGGTAGCTAGGTAGACTCGGATATGATTCGGAGCTGAGTGGAGCATCGTTTTGTGATTAAGGGCATCGTTTTGTGATTAAGGGCTTGTTGGGAGGGGCTCCGGTGGCTCCAGCTCCGGGTACTGTAGCAGTACTGTGGAGGAGTCGCTGGAGCATCAAATCTCTGGCTCCTCTCGTCCAGCTTCTTGCTGTAGGTAAGAACAGCGCTGCACAGTGCTGCTGCGTAGGGAGCCGGTGCCAAAAACTGCCTAACCCTGGATGATCCTTGGAAATGCATGGAGACGACAGGAGTAGCATGTGGCCTTGCCTTGCCTCAGTTCGGCTGGCAGAATTTTAGCTAAAACTGATTGAAAAATACTGTTCTGGTTAAATTATTGTGAGAAAAAAATACTGTTTCGATAAAAAAAAAAGCCAAACAAATGGAATACTTACGAGGTAAGCCGAGAGAGGAGGAGGAGCTCAGAAGCAGCGACAGCAGCAGCAGCAGGGGTGATAGTGTGTGAGAGAGTGTGGGAGTGTGTGGAGGTGAGTGAAGAGACCTGGTTGGCGCTGTTGGCGATGAGCTGTCAGCAGCATTAGATGCTCCCCGCTCTGACACCTCGCACCTGCGATGTCTCCCCCCGCCCCGTCGCTCCGCTACCCCGCTCCCGTCTACCCACGGACAACACATACACATCATTGAATTCAAAGAAGCCACAACACAGGTGATGGTTGGGGTGCAGGATACAGCTCCTCCCTCTGGTCTGTGTGACGTCCTCGGATTGGATCAGATAAAACAAAAAAGACACGGTTACATAGTCGAGCATTTATTTATTTTATTGTAAACTCATTACTATTGGTAGGTAAATACTACCTCCATCCAGAAAAGAAAAGAATGTAATTCGGTTCTGTATATACTAGTCAAACTATCTAAAGTTTGACCAAATATGTAGAAAAGAGTATGAATAGTTGCATGTGGCACAAAATAGAGATACTATGCAAATACATTTTTCATAATTGACCAACGAAATATACTTATTTAGTATCACAAATATTGATATTTTTTATATAAACTTGGTCAAAGTTATTAGGATGGTTTTGCCTTGGTACTATTATTTGTAGAATTGCGTTATTTTTCAGACGGATGGAATAGTCTGGAACTACAAAGATGATGGGAGAATAAGTTAATGATTTATATGGCTAACTTATGCTAAATGGAGAAGGGTAGAAAAAAAATATTGACGTTGTTATTGCTAGTCGTGTGCATTACAAGAGGAAACTAGACCTCCTCTCTTGTTATAATAAATACCAAACTCCACTACAGTTAACTATCATATTTAGTTTATACTGCGGTGGGTCTTAGTTTATCCTATATCAGAGAAGTTCTTGCTCACACAGGTTGAATTGGTAAGTAAAATAAGTGATAAGGACAGTGTGTGGGAGGGGGTGCGTTTGTGGGGGGCTTTCTAGCGTTTCTCAGGCGTGTCTCGGCTCAAAGAGAAAAGGGGCCGCTCTGCCCTCTTTAGCTGGCTCATCATTCCAAGGCCCCACGAGTGAGTGAGTGGCCTACCAGCAGGCATACGGTTTTTTTTATATAGGAACTAAAGTTTAAAGTTTAAGAGGTGTTATCGGATGTGAGATGAGGTGTCATGTGAAGTTGTCCGGATATTAATAAATGCACTGTTCGCTTGAGCTACTTTTTAAACCATGAAACAGTATTTTCTCTCACAACATTTCAGCATAAGCATCAGTATAAGCGAACAAGGCAAAAAAAATTACAGAAGTTCTCAGTAATTCACGAGACGAATTTATTAAGCCTAATAATTCGTCATTAGCACATGTTTAATGTAGCACCACATTGTCAAATCATGGACTAAATAGACTTAATATATTCGTCTCGCAAATTAGTCTTAATCTGTGCATTTAGTTTCGTAAATAGTCTATATTTAATACTTTATGTATGTGTCTAAATATTCGATGTGACAGCGACTAAAGTTTAGGAGTTGAAACCAAACACCCCACTGCTAATTACATACCCTCCCTCCCTGGCTCCCTCGCAGGCCAAATCTCTATTTAATTCTATTTAATCTTTTCTTGGAAAACATAATTGTTATTAGAGTGAATTAACCCTAGTTGCTCAAAACAAAAATATATATTAGAGTAGACCCTTAAAAATGAAAACATGCATGTACAAACAATCTTATGACCACTCTAGCAAAAATACAAACCATTTTGGTCAAGCATGAACCTTGCATGCATGCTAGCTACTTAGGAGTATATAATAGAGATGATTATTCCGTTGGAATAACAATGTGCTGTCACGGGAGGGGTGGTCCATAGATGGAATCGTGCATGGAAAGGAGTAGTGCACGCAAGAGTATTATGCATGTATGTTTACAGCTCTCTCCAAGCCTACAAACTTTCCACTTCGGATAGATTCTCTCTCTTCTCTCTCTCAAGTTTGAAAGATCACCATGCACGCGTTCACACCAATCACCAATGGATCCGGCATCATCCTCATCCGTGTGTGTGTTTGAACTCGACGAGTTGCCAATCTGAAATGGCAAGAAACGCTCCATCAGCTAGCTGTCCATTATTGATTAACCTCCATATTAACCTCATGGACCAGCAGATATATGCATGGCCGGAGACGGACAGATGATCCATGGATCCATCACCCCTACACCTAGAAAATCTTAGAGAGGAGGGGGAGGAAGGAGGAAGAAGCAACGAGGTTTGCAGGGTAGGCCCCGGCCAGCAATGGCGTTTTGCTTAGGAAATCAGGGTAGTGGCCATCATCAGGGATCAGGCCATGACATAATCAAGGGAGAACACCCAACCCCACCCCTCTTTCTCCCTCTTCCTCTCTCTCGTCAGTCATCACCATCCTCCCTCTGACCTGACCTCCCTTGCTCCCTGCTTCTCTCTCCACCACACCACGTCCCCTCTCTCTCTCTCTTTCGCCTCCCAGCCCCACACCTCTGATCTCCACTCCCCACCCACATCCGCGTCTGCCACGCACGTGCAACGGTGCACACACGCCGCCGCCGCGTCCTTCTCCGCCGTGTTCTCCTCGCCGACGCCAACGCGCGCCGCCGTCGCTTGTGCTACATGAAGGCGCACACCACGCGCCCGGGAGAGCAAGCGTAGCTAGCTCCCTCGCTCCAAAGGTAGCTTCTTTCGCTCGAGGAAAGGAAGGCGAACGGACGAAGCATCATGGACGCGCCGTCGAGCAGCACGAGCACAAGCACCAACAGCAGCCGTAGCGCCTCCGAGCAGCACCAGCAGCAGCGCCGCCACCACCACCAACAGCAGCCGGAGCGCCAGCCGCACCACCCGTTCTACTACGCCGCCGCAGCCAACACGGCGGGGATGGCGCCGTTCATGGGGTCGCTGGCCATCGCGCCCGCCGCCACGGCCGTCGTCGGCGGCGCGGGGGAGGTGCAGCAGCTGGCGCAGCAGCAGCAGCAGTCGGCGGCGGCGGCGCCCGCAGGTGCAGGATCGTCCGGCGGCGCTGCCGCCGCGGACAAGAAGAAGGCCGTGGTGCCCGCGGGGAGCAACAAGCGGCCCACCAAGGACCGGCACACCAAGGTGGAGGGCCGAGGGCGGCGGATACGGATGCCGGCGCTGTGCGCAGCGCGGGTGTTCCAGCTCACGCGGGAGCTGGGCCACAAGACGGACGGCGAGACCATCGAGTGGCTGCTGCAGCAGGCGGAGCCCGCCATCGTGGCCGCCACCGGGACCGGGACCATCCCGGCCAACTTCTCCTCGCTCGCCGTCTCCCTCCGCTCTGGCGCCTCGCACCCGTCCTCCGCCTCCCGCGCCGCGGCCGCCTTCCACCACCTCCCTCCGGCGCACACGCAGCACGAGGTCGCCGCCATGCTCGGCTGGAACCACCATCACCAGCAGCAGCAGCTTCTCCCACCGCCTCCGCACCACCACCAGCAGCAGCAGCAGGCGCCGCAAGATCCCGGCGCCGGGGAGTTCATGAGGAAGCGCTACAGGGAGGGCGCAGACGACCTGTTCAAGGACCCCGCCACGCGCCAGAACCATCCCGACGACGGCGACGGCGGCGCCGAGGGGGACGCCGAGGAGCACAAGGCCCGCGTGACGCCAACCACCGCAATGTGGGCCGTGGCGCCCAACAGCGCCGGCGGCGGCGCTTTCTGGATGCAGCCCACGTGGGCGTTCGGAGGCGGCGGCGGCGGGAGCACGGTGCAGGCGCCGCTCCAGTTCATGTCAACAAGCAGAAGCGGCAACAACTTCCCCGCCGGGACGACGATGGACGCCAACATCGGCATGCTCGCCGCGCTCAACGCCAGCGGCGGCGGCGTCCAGCACCAGCAGCAGGACGAGGGGCAGCAGCCGCCGGAGATGGCCCAGCGCCACCGCGGCGCGAACGGCGGCGACGCCGGGCGTGGCGCCGCGAGCCCCCAGTAAGGATGGAATCGATCGATCGCATGATGAGGTAGCAATGCAATGCTGGTGGTGGATGGTGCAGGCGGCATTTGGCGGCGATTAGGGCAGAGTTAGTGGCTTGATTAGGTGATTGCTACTGCTCTTGTGATGAGTTGATGCTCCATTGGTTGCTTCTTAGTTTATTCTTCAAGGATTATTTTAGTTTGCTCGTTGGATTAATCTATGATTGTGCTGATGGGAGTGATGATTAGCCGTGGGTCCGATTAAATCACAAAAGGATCAGACTATCAATTCTTCTTATATGCTAATGCTATGGTGCCACCAAGAAGATTGCTGAGAGATTTGTACAGTCATTGCTGCTTTTTGCTATCTAACATGTTGATTGATCTGGGGCTCTAGGCCTTTTATTTGCAAGAACTACAACTTAACCCTAATTGAAACAAAGGGATCCTCTGGTTATTAGACTAGCTAGCTCTTGCATTACACATTCACACATATGAGGTTATATTAAGTCTCACTTTAAATGATCCAAGTCGTTTTTAATAAATAATAGTAATACCATTGTTAAGGGATGATTTTAACAAAAGATTGGCTTTGTAGGCAAGTTAATTTGACTGCATGCAGTATATATGATCCATGTTTCCCTCCTTTCTTCTTGATTAAAAACTTTAGATTAATAAAACTTTAAAAGTTCAGTTGAAAGTATTGGAGATTGGACCTTCTAGCACAACTTCAATCTTTCAGATAATAAGATAGTAATAAAAATAGAAAATTTTGACTAGAACTGTATTAAGTTTCCACCTGAGAATCTAGAACAGAGCTAACACAGAAGTGACACCCGTCTTCCCGGTAACAGTGTAGCTGTTGATGATATATATAGCATAGGTTTTGCGTTTGGGACAACTTATTAACTAGGCATTGAAACAGCAGGAGAGGGGTGTTGATCATCATCATTGATGTTTATTTGATCAGATAGCACTCATCATAGTGTACTGAGTTATTTATGTGTTTATTAATTAGTTAAGCTATAACAATGACAGCTGACGCAGATGAGGTGTTAATCATGAGCACTTGCAGTACTTTACACTAGTATATCGCTCAAAGCGGTTAGTGTTTTAGTTATGCTACAATTTAACGGTGTCAAGTCCTTGGGTAAGCTCACATGTTTTTTTTTTTTTGCTTTATATAAACTGTACACAACGGGATTTATTTAAAGGAGGGGATTGTGCGCTAATTTAGTGACCAATGTTGCCATATATTGCTTCGTTTTTGGATTCAGCTTGAGTGCATGGAGGCGCCATGTTATATTGTTAAATTAAATGTTACTCCCTTTTTTTTCTAAATTATAAGATATTTTGCCTTTTGTAGATACATGGTTTTCTACGTTCTTAGTATGTGTGCGTGCGTGTGCTCGGTAGACGCGTTCCGAGAAATCTCAGGTAGTCTCATCTGTACTTGAGCGTACAGGTAGTATAGATGTCCAATACGAGTCTTACATTATATGCTAGTATTCTTGGCGGTGTTCAAAAAAATAAAAGGGGTTTTGGCTTCGAGGCGAAAGTTTAACTCTATTATTATATATCCTCATGCTTCGATCCTAATCTTTCTGCTAAAAAAAACTTTTATATTCAAAGTTTCATATATTTTAGCTACAAGTATTGCACTTGTAATAAAAAATCTAGTACAAAATCAGCACAATTCAAATCTTCCAACTAGAAGAAATGAATTTTTTTGACTAGAACGCTTACACATCCACGAGAATGTTGAATAATTGGCTTGGGCGACAAAAGTGACAGAAGTCTTTCCAGCAATAGTAGTGTAGGCGTTGCCATTTAGCGTAGGTTTTGTCCTTAGTAGAGCTTTCTTATTTATACATACTTTTTATTGAAATGGAATGAGGGAACGAGGGGATATATATATATATGGAAGTTGTGCTAATCATCACCATCACCTATAGGCTAGCTATATATGCCATATGTATTTAATTTTGTCACATAGTGGTTGTAACAAGTAATGTTCCGATCAGCTAAAAAGCTAAAATAAATTAAGGTGCTAAAAACCATTTTTAAATTATCCAACCTTTTCCGATAATGACAAGGTTGAAGATTTGTGTGAAAAGAGAAGTGTACTTTTAAAAAAAAAAATACATGTTCTGTTGATCGAACGGTTGGGCTACTAGTTAGGTGTTTCCATGGAATATTAGAACCCTGATGAAATTAAGATATATAGCCAAAACCTACCGTCAGAAGATTCGCTGCATTATTAATTAATTCTTTACACATATGCTTTGGACTCTCGACCAATGTTTCCAAGAGTGGTGTGATTGTTTGTGGCAAGTTGCGTGTAGTAATGGTACGGTTGTGTGCGTACGTGCTTTTCTTGTTTATATCTAATTTGATTGATGGATCACCCCGGTTTTAATTTGTTTGCATGTACGGAGTATATATATTAAATATCCAATATCATGGATTAATTGACACAACTTTGTCATATTCGTACTAGTTTATGCTTTGTCATGACAAAGCTTTAACCCAAACCAAACTCAATCTAATAGTTTTGAGGAGTGACACAAATAACTTTGTTTTAATTAAGGAGTGATCATATGTACATATTTGAGATCGAGAGAGAGAGAGAGAGAGGTGTTTGAGAGCTTTATATATATTTAACACATAGTATATATATGTGCAAGTGCATAATGATAATTTGGTCACTAATGCGTGATGTCGAAATTAGGTATAGGAATCCGTACGCATGCTACAAGGACAACTAATAAAGAGGAAAAACGAATAAAAATATAAATAAAGACGGACAAGGAGAGGGCACTATCATGGAGCCAAAAATTAACACAAAACGGAAACGTCATTATCTACCATGATTTGTTGGCAGGCGATAGATATTTTATTAATCACGGCAGACGATATTTTAGTTTGGTCTGTTCCTGCCGTGTTGCGTGCCCATCGCGTCAGCTGCCCTAATCCATCCGCAGCGTAAATCTCAAAGCACATCCAACGGCATGCGACTCTCGGCTCGGCTCCCATCTGCCTGTTCCTGTCGCCCACAACAGCACAATCGAAAACTACAGCTCAAGGAACATCATCAATCTTCCACAACTTTGATATAGCTCAAATAATGGATGATAGTTCCTTTGCTAAGTTGTTAATATCGGGAGCCTGATTACAACTCCAATGAAAAGATCATACTCCCTCCGACAACAGAAGAATATAATTCTCGTTTTTTTTTACATGTCAGATGATTTAAATTTTGACCAAAATTATATAACAATATATTAAGTAGTATACGAAAAGAAGAAGAAAAGACTGGCAGTGGTGCATGACTGGACTGACGTGTGACGTGAAGTAATCGTCGGTCGCAGCATCAACTGGTCCTCCGATCCGACTCCGAGCAAGGAGAAGGAGCGGCGTGCTGCGAACCAATGGGTGTTGCAGTGAGAAAGGCGAGGCAGCAGAGCAGACAGCCGGCCGGGCGCAGGCGTGCTGCGACACGCTCGAGCAAGCCATTGGCAACCCTCCTGGCCGGTCGGTCCGGTCACTGTGCTCCGGTGAATTTGGCTGCCTTGTCACGGATACAACGCTCCCCTTTTATTTTTACCCCTTTCGTGCTGCAGGCAGGTTTTCCGGAGCCTTTTTCCTGCTGCGGCCATGGAAAAAGCCTCTGAATTTCGTGTATGGCGTCGTCTGCTTTTCTCAGAGCTACTGCAGCAGCTCACAGTACATCCATCCATCCATCAAATTTGGAGAAAGAGGCAAGAAAAGGCTGGATTCTTTTCCAGCACCCCCAAATTCCCCTATTCTCTGTTGGAATCCATTGGACAGGGCTTAAAGCATATTCTTTCTTGGTATAGCATGTCCACGAAATTGCAGATTCTTTCTCTGTTTTCAGACTGAAGGCTGTTTTGCGAACCAAGCATGTTCACGCAGGACAGTCGCCTGACAAGGACTCGCTAACAAATTCTGTGCAGCGACTTTGCTGCATGCAGTGCAAGGTCTTGAGTCTCCGACAGCAATGGGGAGACGCGTTGAGGCCTGCAGATATACACGCATCGCCGTCAGGGGTCAGGCTCAGGCATCAGCCCATCACCATTTTCTGCATCTTCGCCATGGGCACCACCGCACCAGAACGCCGTCCGAAGCGTGTGAACCCCTGGGATCCATTCAATTCACTTCAACGATCCCCCGACCTGCCGACTGAGCGGCGGTTCCGGCAGCACCAGCAGCAGCAATATAAGTAATTTCCTTGTCAGGTCCAGCCAGGATCAAATCAAAAGGGTTTCAACATGGACGCCAGACATCCTGACCATTTTGAATGCTCAACATCACACTCACAATGGATGCCAATGATAATGATGACAGAAATAGTCTCACAATGGATGGAAATGATAATGGCGACAGAAATAGTCTCACGTGATTGTGTTACATACATGTGTTTAGGCTCAGCCATGAGGTTCTACTTCTACACTACAGAATCACTGCACATTTTTTTGGAAATCACCCAGAGATGCGGCTGGAACTAGGGGTTGCCTCTCGTCGGGCGACAGACGTGGTTGAGCTTCTTGGCATGGTCAGGCCGGTGGTGCTGGGTGCGGCACATGAAACCGTACCAGCAGCTCTCCCTGTCGGCGGCATCAGGCGGAAGGAGCTGCAATAACAGAGCATCACGATTGCAATTAGCGGACCAATGGGATCAAATCAAATAAATAAATGAGGCAGTGCTGTGGCGCTTCATCAGGAGGTTTATATATCTATGTTTGTGCTCGATGTGTCTATTATGTGCTGAAGATAAGATTCGGCTTAAAATGAAAGCTAACTTTCTTTTTTCATGGAGGAGACTGGGACCCACTTATTATATCAATAACAAGCACAAAGTCTTTAGCATCGTGTTTCTTAAGACACATTTGTTATTCTAATCAGGGTATTTGAAAGCAACAATAGTTAGACAGTCAGCACTGGCCTTTTCTTGGCCAGCTCAAATAGTCAAGGATTTAACATGAAAGAAACTCATACATTGATATGTACTTCCTCGATCCCAAATTATAAGACGTTACTTTTTTGACACCAAGTTTGACCACTCGTCTTATTCAAAAATTTGTGCAAAATATCACTTCTTTTGTCGTGGCTTGCTTTATTAATAAAAGTTCTTCAAGAATGACCTAAATTTGACTATGTTTGCACAATTTTTTTGAATAAGACGAATGGTCAAATTTGGGGTCAAAAAAGTCAAACGTCTTATAATTTGGGATGGGGGGAATAGAATTGTAAAGTTAAACCTAACTCTTAACTTCGTACCAATCAGTGGATAATTCAGAAGCATGTTCAGTTTAACAGCTCAAGCATTCAAACACAAAATTTAACAAAAAAAAAATTTCTGGGAACACAGGAATGTAAGATAAATATAGTTTAAAAAGCCGGTTATGTTTCTGAAATTTGTTGCTCGACTTAATATATCAAATAATATTTGATCCAGATCCACCATATACTAATCAGTGAAACACAACTAATGTCATTTACGTTTACTTCCACTATTGCATAGAACATGAATTACTACAAGTGCAGAACAAAAGAAACACATTACAAATGACATGAAAAATCAGAGAATAAACTCTATTAGTATGCATGGAATAGTTGTCATAAAATAGATTGGAAATCACATGAACGATCACTGTTTCTTTTTGCGGCAATTGCAAATTTGTTTTCATGTGATTTGGTAGGCCTTCTTGTTTTTTCTTGGTATATATTTAAACATTTGTCTCAGATGTAAGTATTAACAGTATCCAAAGCTCTTAGGGAGGCCAAACTTACACTGAGCTTGGGAAGCAGGAAGCCCACACACTAATGACAACAAACTACCAGTTGTGCTATCAACGACATGGACCTTGCCTTGACTTTTTGAGTTTGATTGAATGCACGTTTTTGTTTGTGGGTGTAATATATAGTAGCCATTTGCAGAAATTTGGTACTGTCAGACTTATTCATGGGTTTCTGACAGGGAAAAAGGTAATGTTTTTCATATACTTTTGTCCATATATTTCATTTAAAGACAATATTTTCTAAAAAAATAAGAACATATTGTTTTGAGCTTCAGGTCAGAATTTAGGCTCCAGCCCATGTCAGGAGGATTTGGCTTTGCCATTTCAGTGGCACACCTTTTAAGGCCCAACCCCAGAATATGAACAGGTCTAGTGACACATCAACTAACAGAAAAACATCTTGTAGGAACATAGTGCAATCTGCAATGTTAGACTACCAAGGTAATTAACATAAGTATGTTCAGTATACATACGTTTCGGGGCATTGATACGCGGAACCAGTAGAGCAAGAAATCAATGAACTTGCTGTAACATTGGCTGCATTCATTTGAATTCATAAAATGAGTTAATACAACATAATTTAATAGACAACAATCTTCTGAACTCAGAAAAAGTCATTACTTGCAAATATATGTCCTGGAAGTAATTGCATCCACATTATTCAATTGCAACCTTGAGCGATCTACATAAATCAGAACAAGAACACCATGTCAGTGCAAAAGCTCAGGCATCTGCAATAAGACACAAGATGTACAATAAAGCCCAGTAAGTAAACCTTGTGCCACATACTTACAGGAGTTTCATTTTCATAGAGTGAATAAAATTAACTGAACAAGTTAACACAGCAGAACTTGAATAATTTAACTGAACAAGTGAACAGTTATAAGTATATAAAGTTACAAACCTTACAGTTATGCAAAACAAAAAAATAAATCTGATGCAACAACCCATGAAGGAATGAACCATATACAGTCAATAGATACTAGTTTTATGAATTTTTTGTTGATGTTTAACCAGAAATCGCAAAAAAATGAGAACATGACATAATGTTGGGAGCTAGAGATCACAAATATTAACAGTTCAGTCAATGAAAAAGAAATCCGGTTCCTGTTCTGCAACTGAGCAAGCAAATTACAAAGGAATATATTCTTTTGTCATGTGGTTCATGTCAAGGAACAGTTAATGTTTATAATACATATTCTTTCACTGTTATCAGCCCATCACAAGCGCATCAAAAGGAAAATCAACTCTGAAGGTTGCAACATACCTATTTCCATGTTGTCAAATTTTGATATCCACTCTGAGATTACAGCTTGCAATGTTTTGCCTGATTGCTGTATGCATCTTTCTGTAATCTAGAAAACAAAAGAGGAGAAACCATAATATTTGAAATTACAATACGGGCCAGGGATATGATAATGCTGGAATATTCCTACATCTTTTTCATATGGATTGCCCCCATGAATTATGTCAGGAAGTGCAGAGATATGTCGCTGAGAGATCTGCAATATTACACAATTTGCATTCAGAACATCGCCCAGCACTGTGTATGATGATCAAAAGTATAATGAGACTTAACAAATATCAATGAGTAGCTTACACTCTTGAAAGTATCCGGGTTGCAGATTAGATTACAATGACTTGAATTCACACCTTGTGAACTCCAATAAGCCCCACAAAACACTTTATCACACCCCATGCCTGTGAATACAGTTGGGTAGTTTGGCACCAGCAAAGTTAGAATTCAAGGCACATAAATATAAATATTATCATAGAGTTTGGTGGGAAAAACGTGCAACTGAACTTCCAGTGGTGGTTGCAAACTTAGAAATTTCTGAGGGGCAAATGAGAATATTTCTCATCCTATTCATGCATGAACAGTATCATCAAACTTTGGTTGGGAAAACGTGCAATCAAACTTTCCATGGAGATTGTTATGTTCAAATTTTATGAGGGGCAAATGGGAATATTCCTCATACCATTTGTGCATCTTTATGAAACAAAAATAAATATAGTTAACCAACTAATGTCAAGCATATTCATCAGGTCAAGAAAAATAAAAGGCAAAAAATAAGTACAACCAAGAACAATACAAAGCATTAAATTCCATTCCATTTCCTAATCATGGCACCACTTCCTTGTAAAATGGATTAGGATCCAAGGGTCAAGGCCCATGCAAAAAAGGCCTTTTCAGGGTTATACAATCAACGAAATGAAAAACTTTGGGGTTATAACTTATTGCAATCTACTAGAGAAGAAATGAATATCAGAACAGGCAATCACATTTTTGTGGTATACTGATGTTAGATCTGGCTGGCATCATCCCTCCACATCCATTGCATTGCGAATGCACAGCTCCTGGACTGCATCTAAATCCACCAAATTCATTGCCTGCAATATTCTTGTCATTCAGGTGCACGAAAAAGGAAAGATGAACAACGCTTTTCAAGAAGCATTTAGAAGGATAAATCTAATTCTCAACCAGTCATATTACTGTGCTATAAGATCAAAAGGTACATTTTCCCTGTTTTTATTGAAGAGATAAAAGCTACCTCAATTACCACGCCAGTGCAAGAATAGTTAACTAATTTCAAACTCATGTGAAACATAGCATGATTGAATCACAACACAACTCGGACATTGTGATTTTTTTTTTGAAAAATAATTTCTAAAAATATTGAGCCAAGTTACCAACCAACTCTTCAACCCATTTTTTATTTAAAATATTAAATTAATACATATAAAGAACAAATATATGATTCATGGGTTAAAGAGGTTCCATAAGCCTATGATAAAAAAATCATGATATAATCTTGACATACAGCTCACTGACAAGAAAGATACTCTGACATGATCACCAACAGAATTTAAGATCACTGGATATCAAGGCTTATTTAACTGAACTACAATATTCCGCACTTACGGCATTGAGGACATGGTAGGTCTGGATTGTTGATCTCATCACTAGAACGTGAAAAACGTCTTTTCCTTGATTGATTTTGCTGTTTACCCAAAACCTAAGCCATCAAACAACACATCAACCAAAATTAAGTATATTGGGGCCAGAAGATATAAATAACAGAAATATATAGTTGTAGAACAGAATACAATAGTACCAAACATCCATAAATTCGGTACGTTGAGCACCTTAGTACCTAACAATTGTCACAAAATGCTAACTTTGGTTCAGTGATAATTTTTTTTTTCTGTGACCGGCTAACTTCAGAAGATTATGAATGCATGGTATGAAGGTAAAGCTTGCACCCTGCAGGTATTATCTTATATGAACTAACTCAAAGAAAAATGTTAATTTAGAACTGCTTCACTCACAATATTCGATTTAACTGAAGCATACGACTCTAACAATGCAATCTCCTCATCAGACCTCTGTAGTGAGGAAAAAGCTTGCAATATAGCCTACAAAAGGCATAGAAACAAATAAACCTAGCAGTTCATAGCAGTTTTAGGAACATATTAATGAACAAAGTCATTAGCAGTAAATATCGTGCCTCTTCAATATTATGCAGGAAGTGATTCCTTCCAACTGATTGAACTGCTGTCCTACATTGTGGGCATGCAGCACTCTGGCTTTTATCACGTGAATTAGATGAAGACCTTCTTAACCACTCTGAGAAACATCCATTGCTTAAAAAAATGAAGGATCAGAGCCAAGACTTTCAGAGAAGCCAACAGAAGCATGTAATACTAACAAACTTACCAGAAGTTGTGCAGGCATGGAGCAACAGTAACAACATCATGCCATAAATTCAGGCATATGCTGCATTTTGCATTCTCGATATCTAGAACAATCTGACACCATATATTTAGCTAGAAGTTAGTTTTTCTTTCTCCAACCTGGCTGTAGGAGAGCTAGGTACCGATAAAAGAGTATAAGAATACAACACACACATGCCCAGGGAAAAATAGTATGTGAAGTCGATCTTTGTACATGACTACTAACTTCCAGAATAATACCTTGACATTCTTTTTTTCATGATCCTCTGCCTCTGTAATTTCAAAGGTATATATTAAATGCCCTGGAAAAATAATGAAGCACATGCATGTGTTAGAGACATTCATTTCACTTGTTAAGAATTAGAGAGGCACAAAAAAAAGGAATTTTTAAATTGTTCACTGTACCAAATCATTGATATATGAATATGTAAAACATCTCAAAGCTGTTCAAGGCTTCCCAAAGACACAAGGGTAGTACATTCTTTTTCAGGATAAAGATTTGCTGTCAAGGTCCTGAAAATAATCATACCTTCTTTCTGGGGTCCAGAGATAATCTCACTGCCTGGTTTGATGTCTACACATTCTTGTTTGACAATTCTTCCATCAACAATAATTGCATCCGAGCTTTATCAATGGAACAGGGAAGACATGAGAAGCATGTAACATCAGGAGGAATTCAACAAAAACAAATCATAGAAAAAGGTTAATTTCGTGAGCCAAGAGATTACATAAAGATCAAACATTTTTTATTTTCCTTTTGGCAAGACATATCTTCCAGTCATCAAATAAGTTAAAGAGAGTGCCAAGAATTAACAGTCTGGCCCCCAAGTCCATGTGAGTTTGCAATATGCATTTCCATTCTTGATTTTGCACAACCAGACTAATCAAATGCATAGACAAACTGCTACCAATTGGAATCTATGATTTATATGAAATGTAGGCAAATCCCGCCGTAGCAAAAACTGCAACTTGCCTGACTTCTCTAGCTATATAATGAGCATTCTCGACAACTTTTAGACTACAACAATCTAGGAAAACAGATAAACCCAATCTGGAACAGACGAGGATACAAAAAGCTGGTACCTCCAAGTCGACTAAAAGGGGAACATGCAACAAATTAGCCTTGCTATCACTACCACTGTACCGCTTTCAAGGGATCACACTGGAGAACATTCGAGGTATGCAGGCAAGCACTAAAGGTAAAGGTAACACATCCATTCCAACATTGGAGCCGTGACAACCAATTAGGTTGTAACCTACCACCAATTCCTGTAACAACTGACGAGGCGATGAACAGAGCTCACACAAAGTCCCCGTCAGTTGCCTTTTTCTGACATTTTGTCACTCGTCTCGCAAGGACACGCAGTGAAACAACGGAGTCTTACACGACACGGCACCAGAGTCAGAGAATCCGCAAGAACACGAAAACGGCATCGACGCAATCCGCACAGGCAGGGATAGAGCACCTGAGGTTCCGAATCGTGGCGGACGACGCGTCCCCGGCATTGCGCCTGATCTCGCACCACGCGACCTCCTCCCCACCGCCGCCGCAGGCCGGCGGCGCGACGAGGGAGCAGACCACGGAGTCGTCCTCGGCCACCTCCACCACCGGGCACGCAGAATCGGCGGGCACTGCCAAGTAATCAGGAATGGGACAACCAAACCAAAAAAAAAAAAAATCAAGAAGCCGTGCAGATGAAGGAACCCGTGGAGAAGGAGGGGAGGGGGCGGCTTCCCTGCCGTACCTAGCCTGGCCCACACGGAGGGGGACGGCGGGGAGGCGGCCGAGGGCTGCGGGGGTTTGGTGGAGGTGGAGCACTCGCCGGCGTCCATGGCGCAAGGAGGCGACAGGCGAGGCGAGGAGCGGCAACGGCAGCGTAGGGGGGAAGAATGGGCTCTTTGGGAGTTTGGGGTTTTGCGGTTTTGTTGCAGCGCCGTGGGCCCCGCTTGGGACGTCGTGGTCGCCACCCATTTTCAGGGGCCCGTGAGTGAGTGAATGGGCCGACTGTTGTAACGGTCTGGGCCAGTAAAGTGTCTTTGGAAGTTTAATGGGTTGCTAAACTTTTGAAGCCTGTACGAGTACTATTTAGCACTAAGCCCAGTCCATGATGAAAGACGGACGGATGAACACGGGCCGGCCGAAATTTAAGCCCGATTTGCTTTGCTTGTCCGATTTCCCTTCTTAAAAAAATTATGCAAATAATTAATGTGGTGGGTGCATGATTATAAGTGGGTGATGTGTGTTTGGGGGTGTTTGGTTCCCATAGACTAAAATATTTTGGACTAAAATCCGCGGACTAAACCGCCAAATACTTGGACTAAAAGTGGATTAAAATCATTTAGTCCTTTAGTCCACAAAACTGTACTAAAATAGACTAAAAGGTGTTGGGGATATCCATGTCTCTCATTTATTGCCCTCTCTTTTCACTTTAGTCCATTTTAGTTCAAAGAACCAAACACCACTTTAGTTCACTTTTAGTTCATATACTAAAGTGGACTAAAACTTTTAGTTCCTGAACTAACTAGATAACCAAACAGGACCTCTATAACGTGGCAAGTGGAAAGGCAGGTCCACCATCGTTGGAAAGACGTGAGGATTGAGATCACACGCCAAATTGGTACTTTTGGCTTATTTTATGGTATCTAGGATTCGCACAAAACTTTGCCTCCTACTTGTTGCACTTGTTGAAAATTGAAAACAAAAGTTCCCAACCATGGACAATGGAAACACGGAACTGTGGTAAGCTGACTTTGGGCACTTTATATTGGGCACGTTTGTTCCCTAACCAAGTCCATCTAGGAACTGAAAAATGTAATGAGTTTTTTCTCCCTTGATTTCTGTGCAAGTCGGCTTTTTTCTTGACCATGGCTCTCCTTAATGGGCAAGATTAGGCTTGCCTGGCTGAGCAAGGTCAGGCAAGACTAGCTCCACATCCAAATATGCTCAAAGTGTAACAATGTGACATGCAGGCTTTGGCGATACAGAAACACTGTGATACTACCTTTTTTTTTAAGGATTGTGGTATTACCGTTGTTTCGCAAAAGATATGTCTCGTTCGATTCCGCTCCGACAATGCAAGCATGGTCGTCATCGTTAGTCACCTTCGAAACATCTCAATTTCTGGTGGAGTGAAAAAGGAAAAAAGTCGCGAGGACAATAATCAATGGTGTGCAACTCATTTATGATTTTTATAAACAACTCTTAGCTAGCTGGTTAGTGGTGGCTATTTGATTTCACCTTCTGATCTGTGGCTGATGGATAGTTAGCGTATCAACATCTATGAGGAATTTGCCACCGGCTAATGAATTAGTAGCAGCACTTAGGCTAACACTCAACCATCCTGAAATATATTAGATGTTCTTAAAAAATTATCGCAAAAATATGCAATAACCACCAACGACACTTCTCTAAGGTAGGAACACATAAGGTCCTCCTGGCCCCATGCGATCGTTTTTTTTATGGATGAGGACACAAAGGCTCACTGCCAGAATTTCTCGGGAGCCTTTATATTAAATTAGATTAGCCATCAATGGTTCACATATTAGGTGAGTATAAAAATATTATATGTATAGTATTTTTAGTTCCATCGTCTTTTTATAGTATAATAGAATATAAACAAATAGCACATATAAGATATAACTTAATGTTTATTCGTTGATTAACAAGAAAAAAAAAAGGTTGTGGCGATACCGAATGGTGTGCAACTCATTTTCATGATGATTACAAGAAAACCATGACTGCTACGTGTGGCCGGTGACTCCGGATTCTGCAAAAATATCTCATCCGGTCCTTTCGCTTTGGAGCAAAATCCGTAGGACATCGTCATCAATCTCTTGTCCTCCTTGAACAAAAAAAAAATGTTTAAAGTATTGGTCAAATGATAGCAGCCAGCACCAACTCCTGATGCAGCCACCAGCCAATGGCCTTTATGTGCCACGTCGGATCCTGGTCGGCCCCGTCGGCCGGAGCAGCCGCGTCCTTTCTGCGCCGACTACTCGGAAGCAGCCTGCCGGCGATTCACAGCGTGTTGGTAGACGTATCCGAAGTCTTAACTTATCAGTCGACGATTAATATTTTTTTTTTCTGTTAAATTAGCCGGCAGTATTTTTAGTCATGGCTTATAAGTCAATCCAACCGAAACGAACAAGCTGTCAAATTGACCCATACTACTCCCATGCTCAGGAAATTTCCTCCCAAAAAGATTCCAAAAGTAAAATTGATACCAGTGGTAGTATTTTATAATCAGCCTGTTTGTTTGTTGGTTTCAGCCAGGACTTATCGGCTAACAGTGTTTTTCTCTCACAACAAACCAGCACCAGTCGGGCTTATCAATCCAGAAACCAACCAGCGAACAGGTCAATTATATCCTGTCTTATCCACTGTCATTATCACCTTTGGTTGCCAATGAATTAGCAGACTTATTTTAGGATATAAATCTACACAGGCAATCAATACTTACTCAAACTGTAATAATATAATAGGAAAAAATACTGGTGAGCAGGTGTGCAGTAGTACTTTGCATGGTTTTCTATGGAGGTGCATTCTTTCTTTGGTAATTTGGATATAATATGCTGCATGTGACAGCACGTTTTACGTTTCTTTTTTGTGTTCGCCCGGAGATGACGCATAAAGAAAATATCCACTCGATCTACGTCACATGGCTGATATTCTGCATGCTACTTACCTGTTGTTAGTCCAATCTGTGGATGTTTCTGTCATTGAAGAAACATGCTCCGCTCAACAATAAAGTCTGCGAATATTCTTGCTCATGGAAAAAGAGATTTCGTGTCAAGTCATATAGTATTTATTCATGTGTATCCATGAGACCGGTGCTTTTCTCTTACCACATTTCAGCATAAGTCATATTTCAGCATAAGCGAACACGCCGACAGCAGGTTGAATCATAGGCCCCGTTCGGCTTATCTTATATTCGACTTGTTCAGCTTCTTTTTTGAACCAAAACAGTATTTTTCAGCCGGAACAGTATTTTTCAGTCACATCCGAACCGGCCATAGTGTTCTGGTAAGGTAAAAACGATTCCTACGGATAACTTTTATAATTATTAAGGATTAAGGAGAAGAAAAAAGATACAGTAACATTTAGGAAGTCATGGACGTGCGTAGTACATACAGATACAGTCATCTAATCCCATCGTGGCGGTAATCCTTTTACAGTAGAAATCTTATCTGATCCCTGTTCGTTCAAAAAGGTATGCTAATCCCTTCACGAATATCTATTCTTATATTTTAAGTAAATGATTTTGCTTCATTTCCATAGTTTCGGATGGGTCTTTTTAAGGCCCGGCCCGAAGCCCATCCCATCCGTTGAACACGGGGTCACAATTTCATCCTTGTCCACCACCGCACCACCACCCTGCGCGCCGAGCTCACCCCGATCCAGATCCATCCCCCTCCTCCCTCCGGTCTCCGGCGACCGCCCTCCTCCTCACCGGCCTCCCCACTCCCGTGCCCGCGCAGTGACCATCCATTCCACCCGCCTCTCCTCGTCTCGTCGGTAAGGACGCCGGACGGACCTGCTGTTATTTTTTTTTCTTCTTCCTTCTGTTTTGTTCGTTTGCCATTACCGCGAAGCGAATCCTTGAATGAAATCCAAAATCTCGCCAGGCCAGCCGGCGGGCAGCATGAAGCGGGTGTCGTCGCACGTCTCGCTGGCCTCGGAGGCGGAGATCAACCTCGATCTGTCGCGCCTCATCATCGACAGGCCGCAGCGGTTCACGCTGGAGCGGAAGCGCTCCTTCGACGAGCAGTCGTGGAGCGAGCTCTCCCACTCCCACTCCCACCGCAACAACGACGGCTTCGACAGCGTGCTGCAGTCGCCCGCATTCCCGTCCGGCGGATTCGACTCGCCCTTCTCCACAGGCACGCATTTCGGCGGAGGCGGACCGCACCCGCTGGTCAACGAGGCGTGGGAGGCGCTCAGGAAATCGGTTGTTTACTTCCGGGAACAGCCCGTCGGTACCATCGCTGCCGTGGATCATGCGTCGGAGGAAGTGCTCAACTATGATCAGGTAATGTTGAATGCCAATCGGGCTTCACGGAACATCATGTTTGTGGAAACAGAGGAACCTTGTTGTTTTGTTTTGTTTTGAGCATTATGATTACTGGAGTGTTATTTACATGTTACATGTACAAACCCATAATTTGTCTACTTAGCGCTTATTGATTTCCATTGCTCTGTTTCTATACTTGTTTCCACCATATAATTTTCCTTTTCAGGCTATAATTTGATACATATATCATGATTAATAAGTACTCAATCTGTTATTTAGGTTTGACATTGTTTCTCATACTAATATCTTATTTGTTTTATCATTGATATGACTTCCAGTGTCTTTACTATCACTTGCAACAAGATTTCAACTTCTGTTCTGTATTTTCTGAGATTGATTGATCAATAATACCTTCTTGTAATATGTTATCATGGAGCATTAGCAGCATGGTCTGTAACTGAAGTTTCGTTGTATTTTTGTTTCTGATTACGTGCTACTGTTGCCTGCCCCCTTATTGCAGGTTTTTGTGAGGGATTTCGTTCCGAGTGCATTGGCTTTTCTAATGAACAATGAGACCGACATAGTGAAGAACTTTCTCTTGAAAACTCTTCACCTTCAGAGCTCTGAGAAAATGGTAGACCGATTCAAGCTTGGAGCAGGAGCGATGCCTGCAAGTTTCAAGGTGGACCGTAACAAAAACAGAAACACTGAGACCTTAGTTGCTGATTTCGGTGAGAGTGCAATCGGCAGGGTGGCACCGGTCGACTCTGGATTTTGGTGGATCATTCTCCTTCGGGCATATACAAAGTACACCGGAGATGTTAGTTTGTCGGAATCACCTGATTGCCAGAAGTGCATGAGGTTGATACTGAATCTCTGCTTATCTGAAGGATTTGATACTTTTCCAACTCTGCTTTGCACAGATGGCTGCTCAATGATTGATCGTCGAATGGTAGGATCATTTCACTTTGATCTAATTCATATTTAGATGCATATCTGTAGAATTATTACATATCAGCTGAGGTGGCAATGGGATTGGCAGGTCCTGCATGTTCTTCTGTAATCAAGGACATCCCTGTCTCCTTAACAATACTTAGGGATAGCCTCAGATTGTTAAAGTGTCCTGTTCAGGTGATAGTTCAGACACCTTAATTTTCAAATAAAATTTCTAATTTTCAGGTTTTTATGGTAGTTTTACAGTTGCACATATTCTCATACTACTCGCAACCAAATTTTAAAGGCAATCTTTTATAGCCTTATTGGTACAGTGGGGGGGGGGGGGGGGGGGGGGGGCAAGAGATGCATAGTTTTTGCAGAAATACAAACAGATAGTACTGGCAGAAATTGGCAATCTGTAGTACATTGTCCCCACATGTTCTCTTGTTGTCTGTTCTACTTTGGAATTAAATGTTAATTTTAAATGAAACTTTCCATCAGTGCATGATTATAATTACTGCAATTTTCAGGGTATATATGGTTATCCCATTGAGATCCAAGCCCTATTCTATATGGCATTAAGATGTGCTCTCCAAATGCTCAAGCCAGAGGGCGAAGGGAAGGATTTCATAGAGAAGATAGGGCAACGGCTACATGCACTGACCTACCACATGAGGAATTACTTCTGGCTAGATTTTCACCAGCTGAATAACATATACAGATACAAAACAGAAGAGTATTCCCACACAGCTGTGAACAAGTTTAATGTCATTCCGGATTCCATTCCTGATTGGGTGTTTGATTTCATGCCATGCCGAGGAGGCTACTTTCTTGGCAACGTCAGCCCAGCTATGATGGATTTCCGGTGGTTTGCCCTTGGCAATTGCATTACCATTGTATCATCTCTGGCAACCCCTGAACAGTCAGTTGCTATAATGGATCTGATCGAGGAAAAGTGGGATGAGCTAGTTGGTGAGATGCCTCTGAAGATATGCTATCCTGCCCTCGAGAATCATGAGTGGAGAATTATCACTGGATGTGACCCCAAGAACACCCGGTGGAGTTACCACAATGGAGGATCATGGCCAGGTATCGTCTCTCTTTGCAAAATGCTTTTTGTTTGTTCTCGAAAAAGGACCTGTAGTTTCCATGTGTTGCACTAGTGATTTGATGAATGCCTGGACATATTTTACTTATTGCTCCTGAACGAAGATTGAAAGTTAATTCATAATAAATTGTTGGAAACAGAAAAGGTTTAAACTAAAATCCATTCTGAAATTGACAAATGGAATTCTCCATGCTCTCCACCTAAAAAATTGTTTGGTCTAATAATCCTTGATAACCATGTCATCTTCTGTAGGATCACTGTACTTGTCATTCTACTTCTATAATTGGTGCTTGTATGTTAACAAGGTAGTCTGAATATTTTTTATTTACTCTTCCTATGCTTCTGCATGAGCAGGGACAGCGCTTCACTGCTTATTGACTCCTTCAGGAGTTTTTGGCTCAGTTACAAATGTTTATTTAATCATTGTTCAGTACCTAGTTGCAGCTATAGCCAAACTCAGAACTAAGCACAGCATTATTTTTTTTTTTGTTCACACTATTTTTATGTGCAGTTCTTCTATGGCTGCTGACAGCAGCCTGTATCAAGACTGGTCGGCCACAGATGGCAAAACGTGCCATTGAGCTCGCTGAGTCGAGGCTGCTCAAGGACGGCTGGCCCGAGTACTACGATGGCAAGCTAGGAAGATTCGTTGGTAAGCAGGCCAGGAAGTTCCAAACCTGGTCCATTGCAGGTTACCTCGTCGCCCGCATGATGCTGGAGGACCCATCGACACTGATGATGATCTCCATGGAGGAGGACCGGCCTATGAAGCCGACCATGAGGCGGTCAGCATCATGGAATGCCTGAATGCGTGGGTTGTTGTTTCTGAATTAAGGAAATTCAGAATCAAAGGTTATACGAATTTGTTATTTGTTCAGACCACAAAAGTTGAACGCTGATGTGATTTGTTGGGACCACAAAAGTTCAACGTTGATTATAGTTGAACTCTGTCAATTAGGACAGAAAGTGTATACCATAGTCCATAGAGGATCATAGGAGTTACACAAGATTTTGCCACACCTTTTTTTGTTTTTGTTTCATAACAATACTCAGGATCCTGTTCAGTTGAGACCTTGATTTTGGAATAACAAATCACTGTTTATGCATACATTTCTCTTCGGCATTAATGGTATCTCTATAATTCTGGAATGCCACTTAAAAAATATAAAAAAGAAAAGGGAGATGAGCCGTGGTACTCTCTTAGACGCTGCAGAACTTCTGGCCTGGTACTGTCTTACAGGCAGCAGTCTTACAGTTTGGAGTTGTTTGGACGTCTCTGTCTTGGATATTTCAACATGATACTATATATTTGGAGTAGTCTATATACTACATTTGTTTCTGAATAGATCAATTGCTAGAGTTGCCTTAAATCATTTTTTTTTAAATTTAACCAAATTTATAAAAAGAGCACAGATATTTATGACACCAAATTATTATTATTAGATACGCATCATAAGATATATTTTTGTAATGTGCTTATTTGGTTTCATAAATATTTGTGCTCTTTTCAATAATTTTGGTCAAACATAAAAAAAGTTTAGCTTACGAATCTAATTAATTTATTCTAGGATAGAGGGAGTATAGTAACGAGATAAAATCTAAAGTATTTTTCTTCGTAACAGAGTTGTTATGGAAAACATCCATTTTAGTACAAAACTAGTACCAGAAGCAAGAAATTGAGAGTAAGGACAATGATAATGATCTGATGAGGGTGTTCGTCCGTCCGGACGCACCTCCCTTGGCCTGCAGACCAACCCGGCCTGCTTTCTCTCACGGTCCATCTAAAATTCTTAAGGCTCGCTCGATGATGCATACTCATGGTTGTAGCCATCTGAGAACAGAGGGATCCTGGAGCCGCGGCCCCCCCTAGCAGCAGCCCCATGAAGAAGCTTGTGGCGTGCAGCATGATGACGCTCTTCCTCGACATCGGCCTCGCCCGTGGCGTCTTCTTCTCCGGCTGCGTCTGTCTCTCGGTCAGCATCGCGTGTAGTGTCGGCACGAACATCTTCTCCCACCATGCCTCCTTCCTCACATGCCCGCGCAGCGGGTCCTGAGCGCTCTCCGTCGCTATCTCTGTCCTGGGCCTATTTCCTCCATGGCGTCATGGCTCCATCATCCTTCTCCACCGCGACCTAGTTTCTGATGCCCCAACCCCGCTGTTTTGCTATTTCCTCTTTTTGTTGTCACACAAAGAATAAGATGCAGATGCTGTGATTTCCTGGTAACCTGGGTCGCTACTATCATTCTAAATAAGACGCATATGCATTGAAACACTTGACTATTTGGAATTGACATTAAGGATCTGAAATTTGAGGAAAATATGAGAAATAAGTGGTGCTGAGACGATCTCATCTTATGAATTTATTCAGTTCCAGTTAAGGACGTCTAGCAAAATTAAGTATTATTACTTACTGCCTAGTTCATGAATTTATTCAGTTCCAGTTAAGAATGTCTGGCAGCAAAATTAATTGTTGCTTACTGCCTAGTTCAGAAAAATTTAATTAAGTGCCCGTTTCTACATTTCTCATATGCAGCCAGCCTTTAAATATTGAAATAGTAGTTATAATCATATATAGTACTTTGTGTAACTTTTTTCCATCAGTTGCATGCATGATTGCTCTATGTTTATTTTTGAAGTGTCACATAATATTTTAACATCACCGATGGGAGGCTATTGCTCAGTTTTAGTTTGCTTCCTTGTGCTTAGATTTTAAATAATTGATTGTGATGACTATTTTTGTAATACTGTCTTGGAAACCTTGAGAGAAGGACCTGAACATGCGAATGGCAGAAACATAACCATGTTGCTTACACCAGTCCTATGCTCACTTTATCTCAGCTAATATGAAATGAGTGATGTGTGCTTCTGAATGTAGGTTTGTGCGTTTGAGCCTTTCTACACACATCTGCATGTTTGGCTGTCAATCATGTAGAGGTTCACCGGGGATTAATTTCGAATTCAGCCGATAGGTACAACCAGATCCATTATCTTTTTTCTTTGTGAATTTCTTTGTGAAATAAGAATGGATGAACTGAGAACAAGAGGATCTTAACTCTGTCAAAAATGATATGTGGGCAAGTTAAGAGAAAAGTTATCTTATTGGAAGCAGATTATATGTATAATATGGGTGCCAATCATACATCTGTTTATGTTATTCAATCACTTCTCTTCTCAATCACCGTGGCCTGTTGCTTGTCAATTGTTGAACTGTATAGCTGTTGTTATCGTCTAGCGGCCACCACTGTTACCTTCTGATTATTGGTGTACTAGTGATTAGTGAAGTACTAATCCTAACGTTAGCTGAGTTCGCTTGCCTAGATTTTTCGTGCTCTTGGCTGCCCTTCTTTTTCATGCATGATTTTCTGCTGTTGTTATTGTCTGCATCATTGATTGGAGAATGTTAACTCGAGGCTTTGTAATTTTCTGCAGTTCTAGCACAGGAACAAGATCTACAAGGAGCTTGCAAGGCGAAGGAGGGAGCTGAGGGAGCCCTGGTGTCGCAGCTCACCATTAGAGTTGTAATGGCGTATTTTTCTATGGTGGTGTTTGCCGGCTAGTCACAATGTTATATTTTGCTGCAGGTCTTTCGTTAGGGGTGTAGTTAGTAGTTTTAATAGAATGTGATCATATACGTATGTTACTTCTGAATTGGTCATTACTGAATGTGCTTCTTGATTATATGTTCAAAATGCATGTCCGAATATGAGTTTGTTTGTTTTCAAATAGTATTGTCTCGAATGTGGATCTGAAAATAAAATCATGGCTTATGATTTTGTAATTGAGAAAAATGGGACCCAGAAAAAAGTAGTGTGGGTTGCATAATAAAAAAGTATTTTTGTATAGACTCAGTATAATCAGCCCATGAAAATGTGGACTAGCCCAAAAACATTCACATGGGCTAGCCCAAAAACATTCGTGTGACCAGCCTAAACTAGATGGGTTGGGCCAAAATAAATATAGGTCAACAATAAGCTTTAACAATGAGCTTGGTCCATTAGAAGCCTGCTTGGTACATGGGCCTAAATAGGCCGAAAAAGCATGAAAACAAGAAATGGGCTAGGCCAAAAAATGAGCCATAACAATGGGCTTGGCCCATTATAAGCCTGCTTGCTATGTAGCATGGTGTAAGGAATTGTGACTTAAAACCAATTGTCATAAACTTTTATGACATCAAAACCAATGTCATACATTTGTGACACCAACATCAAAACAACACAAAACATGGTTTAAGGCACATGGTTTTTGACGCCAGCTTTTTAGTCATGCGGGTGTCACAAATGCTAATATGTGATATAAATTTCATGTATTATGACAAAGATTAATTGTCATAAACCGTCACATATCTTGTAGTGAAGGAGATGATGTCGTCGCCATAGAATAATTTTCTTCGGTCTCTTCTCCATTTTGTTGTGGTTAGATCTGACCATGATGAAGGACTAGTGAAAATAAGTTTAAGATCAGCCTTCCTCATTCTTCGATGGCAGAAAGAAGAAGAAGAAAGACACAAGAAAGAAGAAGTTTCTCAACTCCGCCCGGTGGAATATTGGCCGTCGTTCTTTGGGCATCTGTTCTTGGCCATTTGCCGAGTGTTTGCCTGTGCGGTCATTCATACAAAACGTTATACAAGTTTGGTTTTGAGATCAAGAGCTATTCACATCGTTGGTACGATTTAGATAAAAATCAATTTCTGGATATATGTAGTGTATTCCATAGTACTTGTAACGTGTTGATGTAATCAGCTATTATCTAATATAATTCTTCTTTCATCTTAAAAAAAAAATTCCACCTAGGAATCGTTTCATCTGATCATAGGTAATATAAATTAGCCAAACATTCCGACCAGGAATCGTTCTAGCTATTCCCTGGAACCGTGCCTTTGATTTGAGAAGACATGTGAGAGGAAGATTCTATCTATGTTTCCAGATATAGGGTCGTCCTACTAGTGTTTCGTTATGAGGAATGAATTGATCCTCTACTCTTGTTTGGGTGGGATTATTTAGTCAAATAAAATGGACTGAGATTTAACACTGTAGCTATTGTTTTGATAGGGCCCATCAAACAGTGTATCATCGTTATCTTCTTGTCTCACCAACCTTCTTCCTGTAACCAACTCGGTCTATCCTCCATACATGTGTTCCAGTGGCTATCTAGCGGGACGCTACCCATCAGGGTTCAAACTCTGGTGTCGTACTTTTTTTCTGGAATTTCTATAGAAAAATTAGGGTACACGTGCACGTGCGTGTTTGGTGATACTGCATGTTTCTGGCACACTTGAGGCTAGAGAGCCTCCCAATCTATTCTGCACGTTTGGTGATACTACATGTTTCTGGCACACTTGAGGCTAGAGAGCCTCCCAATCTATTCTTTGTGTGTGTACCACTACTACATAATAATACTTCACTGCCGGTTTCATCACTGTCGGAATTAGGAGAACCGACAGTATTGACCCTTCACTGTCGGTTCTTTGCTCTGGTTCAAGCCAAGAGCCGACAGTGATTGGGCTCTATCACTGTCAGTTCTATCCATGAACCAACGGTGATAAGCCTACAACACAAAAAAGGATGTAGCCGTCCTCTCCTTCCTCCTCTCTTCCATCCTGAGAACTGAGGCACGCATTTGGGCCAGGGACATAAGGCATTGTGCGCAGGGCAGACGAGTACGTACCGATGAGGAGCGGGGCGTTGGCCTCGGCGAATTAGTAGAAGTGGTGGTAACACAGTTCGTGGCTGAGGCGTCGAGCACGAGCATGGAGATCTGCAACAGAATCCCCACGCCGGACACCTGCTGCTCCTTCCCGGGCAGGGCGAGAGGTGGTGGCCGCGCCAAGCCCGCGTCTTGTCCTCCTCCGACTCTCCGAGAAGTCCGCATCCGTGACGTGGATCTTGTGCCTCAGGTACTTGGATCCCATCACTGTCGTGGCACGGGAAGGGCGGAGCGTGGTAGGGTTGTGGTGGTGCAGCGGGGCTAGGGAGGCGGCGACGCAGCGGTCGCGTGGGGCGGTGGCTGAGGGCGAGGGCAAGGGCGCAGGGGCGAGGTCGACGGCGACGGTGCAGTGATGCCGAATTGTCGATCCGCCTCCGTTGCGGATATGCCGCGCGCTGAGGTGGGGAGAGGAGCAGCTGGCGACGACGAGGGTGAGGGCGCAGGGGCAGCGGTTCTTTGTAGCGAGACGAGTTCTTTGGAGTGAGCTGACGGTTCTTTGCGTGGGAGGCATTGTTGTGCGCGGGTGCGAGGTGCTGCGGTTCCTTCTTCTGAGGAGACGAGCGGGGCAGGGTAATTACAGAGGGACGATTAGGAGCGCGGTTACTTACGGAGAGGGGGGTGGTGATTAGGAGTGCAGTTGTTTTTTTTTGATCGGGCGGTGGGTTATTTTGCGACGGGATTAGCACATGGGACAGGGATTACCGTGGGACGGGGGGCGATTAGTGATGGGTGACAATGACTTTTGGGTCTTTTTAGTTGTACAGACTAGTGTCGGGTGCTCCCATGTCGTCCGCTCACTCTTGCATCGATCCTCCTAGTGCCGGGTAAGTCGAAGAACGAGCAGAGGACTGTCGGGGAGGCCAAGCTCGGGAGGAGCTTATGAGAAGGGTGAAACTTAGGTGGAGGGGGCACCAATGAGGCAAAGCTCAAGCCACATTACTTGAGGATAACATTCCTATACTTGGTTAAAAGTGATTGTGTGGTGTGGTGGTAGGGGCTCGCGCAAGGCAATCGGTTTCGCGTTCAAATTATAGAAACCATACACACACAAAATTGCTCAACTTGTGGCTTGCAATAGTTTCTATTGGGCTTCTCCAAAAAATTAAGAGATATTTTTTTCTAATTTTAGGACCCAAAAATAATTTTAGAGGCTGGCCACGTTACTAGACGCCTCTAGAAAATTTATTTCTTGGGACAGTAAAAAGTGTGGCCAGCTACGAAAGTGGCTTATAGCCTAGTGGTTACAAGAACCTCAGTAGCACTTGAGATCTTGGGCTTGACTTCCCGTGAAAGCGAATATTCTAGAATTTAATGGCTTTGTGCTTTCAGTGGTAGGTGACGTACCCGTCGACAGCGAGGTACCTGTGGTGACTTCGTCAATCTTATCTCGAGGATTTGGCGGCCCTGTCTTCGAAGGTGCTCATAAGGGTAGGATTTCCGTGCGTACGTTCATAGGGGTGAGAGTGTGTGAGTTGTGAGCGTCTACGATGTACTGTGTAATCTAAAAAAAAAGTGTGACCAGCTTCTAAGAATCAATTTCTAGTGGTGGTTATATACCCGGTACTAGAATCTCCAGATTTTGGAGGCCCTTATTAGATGAAGGCGGTTGCGATAACTGCCCCTACAAATTCGATTAAACCATGAGTAAAAATCACACTCATAGTAGTTTGTGCTGAGGACTTGTGCTAGCCATAGCTGAAAGTTTTGCTCCTTGAGTTTATTTCTCCTGGACAACAACACGGATGATGTGGGTTCGATGAGGAAGGTAAATTGGTCGACACTGCAGCCTAGTTCTTTGTTGCACTGATTATACCATGAAAAATATATCAGTGGAGCGGTGGACCGAAGACATTTGGTGGTGTTTTTTCGTGTTAATTAATTGGGGGCGAGGAAAGGCCCGTCAAAAAATCAGCAGGGTTTGTCCTCATGGAACAATCATGAACCATGCATGGACATGCACCTATGACGACATGTATCCATGCGCAATTATCCAACACACGAGAGAGGCGTACTTTCTCCAAACCTCCTAAATTTATGCAGCAGTCATATATGTTAGATAATTGTATATACACACGTGCCACAGCTGCCCCATGGGGACCATCGGCACTGATTTCCCCCCCTATATATAGGTGCCATATATAGGCTCAATAATCCTGATTTCATTTACATGAATATGCTGGTTACAACAAACTGATACTGTAACCTACTTGGTATACTAATACATCAACAGGAAAATCTCACGATTGAGACTTGGCAAATGTATGTGGTTCCAACGCATGATAGCTTTCCATCTAGGAGTGTATCTTATTCCCTCTCTTAACAAAACCCTTCCAAAGATTTAGCAGTAGGATCGTTAAAAATCAATTGATGCTAAATATCGCATTCACAGAGTTATATATATAAATAAGCTCACACAGCCGGGGTGAACCATCATACCAAAGCCCCCAAGATCGACTTTCACCATTTCCAATCCAAAACGTCCGCAGCACTGCCTTCGTCTATGGCAGCATCATTCTCCTCCACCGTCTGCAGGATCCTCGTCGTCGTCGCGGTCATCGTCGCTACCCTTTCATCCTATGGTACGGATGCATAAAACACATACTCCTATGCTCAACAACGCTTTTGTATGCATGTAATGACAGCGGATTGTTCTAATTGTTATGGTACATACAGGGGCGGCCAAGAACGTCTGCATCCTACCGTGCGATAAGATGGTCCCGGACTGCGACTCCTGGTGCAGGGATCCGGGGCTCTTCGGCAACGGCGGAAATTGCTACGGCGGAACCTGCTGCTGCCATCCGGCGGAGTAGAACGGAATAATAGTAAAGCATCATCTCTCGATCATACGTGTAAAATCAACTCGGCGGTTGGTCGATTATTACTATGCCAGGAATTGCACAATAAAAATAAATGTGAGTGGTGTGGTTCAGAAAGAAAAAGAAATAGTGGGCAAGGGAACTGCTTGTATTGATCCAATCCGACCTGTATGCAAATTCCGAGCAGTACCGGAAACGCCCATAATCCAGATGCTGTTGCTGGCCGCCTTTTCTCCGTTTTGATCTTGAGAAGAACAACGAGGATTAGGCCTATATAAATGGAGGCGGTCATCGATCAAAAGCATTGTTTAAATTTCTACTCGTCGTGAATCGTGAATTCGTGATGCATATCCATCGATCGATCGATCGACCTCATCCAAAGCTCCGGCAACATGGAAATCCTAACCAAGCCGAGTGATTCGACGGCAGCCGGTCCAAGGTGGGTGTTGCTGAACCACTACAGCGAACACGACCGCGACTCCTCGGCCGACGCCAAGACGACGGCGGCCTCCTGCACGTCCTCTGGCCTACCCTTCACCGTCTCCTTCAGCGTCGCGGCACCGCCGGCAGCCTCCAGCTTCCACGGCCACTGGGTAGGCGGCGACGGCGTAGGCAGCGACGGCGTAGGCGGCAGGCCGGCCAGTGACGGCGACGAGTACTCCGGCAGCTACGACGACTGCTCTGACTGCTCCCATGCCATCGCCGACCGCAAGCACTCCAACGAACCCCAGCTAAAAATCATCGCGGCCCACGACGACGCCGTCCTCACCGAGATGATGCCGCGAGAACGCGGTTCCTACTCAGCGTCAGCTGATACGTCCGATTATTTCCTGTACCAGGCGGGCGCCGGCCGGCGGCCGCCGTCACTGTCCCTGCTCCCCGGCTGTTACGTTTCCATGCAGTACCAGCGTGACAACCAGGTTCCTACTGCGACACCCAAGGTGCGCGACCTGTCCTGCTGGAACGACAGCGGCATACTGCGCCGTGGCGAGGGGGAGGTCCTGGTGGCCGAGCCCGAGATGCCGCCGCTGTATGGCGCGCCGTGTAACACGGCCGAGCTCTCTCTGCGTGCTCCGCCCCGGCGGCCACAACTGGGTGCTCAATCGGCTGCCCATCGTGCACCACGAGGGAGACGGCGAGCTGCGGCGCTGGACCGAGATGGACGCGGTCACGCCCGTCGGCAGCCGCTTCATGTGCTGGGTCGAGTACACCAGTGGCTTCCTCGTGTGCGACATGGCTGAGAACCCCAAACTCCGGTACGTACCGTTGCTTCTGTTGGCCCCCATAACGCGCCACCGCAGCAGCGATCGGCCTGACATGCACTATTGCCGCAACTTGGCGGCCGCCGGCCCCGGCGTGGTGCGGTGAGGTTCGTCAGCGTTGCTCCACGCTGCTGCTGCGGCGGCCCAGGCACGACCACGTGCGAGCGCTCCAGCTTCGCCTTCAACGTGACGACGTGGACGCTGGTCCTGCGGATGGAGGAGCCAATGGCGTGGGTCAAGGACGGTGTGCTCGACTGCGACGAGGTCTGGCAACTCCCCAACTACGGGTGTCTGCCGCGCGTGGCACTGGAGTACCCCATGGTGAGCTCTGACGATCCTGACGTCGTCTGCTTCACGGTCTGCGAGTACCACCACTCCATCGATGGCGCACACGATGAGAAAGTATGGATAGTCCAGATCAACACGAGGAGCAAGGCGCTGCTGTCTGTCGTCCACAGTGACAATGAAGACTACAGTGCGGGAGATCTTTTACTGGCTAAACTTCATTGGTAATGATCTTTAGTTGAGCTTGCTATCAATAGACTGGCCATTTAATTAACAATGTAACAAGGCCAGTTTCCTTTTCCTTGAGAACTTGTGCGTTATAGATAATTTATATAAAGGGGATGATAGCCGGTGCTTCTATGAACTCAAAGATTCTAATTTAGCCTATGACAAGATATATAATACTACTCCTAACCAAATGATTAAATAAACAACAATGAAACTCTTTTTACATAGTCGTTTATTTAATCATTTGGTTAGGAGTAGTATTATATATCTTGTCATAGGCTAAATTAGAATCTTTGAGTTCATAGAAGCACCGGCTATCATCCCCTTTATATAAATTATCTATAACGCACAAGTTCTCAAGGAAAAGGAAACTGGCCTTGTTACATTGTTAATTAAATGGCCAGTCTATTGATAGCAAGCTCAACTAAAGATCATTACCAATGAAGTTTAGCCAGTAAAAGATCTCCCGCGCGCACTGTAGTCTTCATTGTCACTGCGGACGACAGACAGCAGCGCCTTGCTCCTCGTGTTGATCTGGACTATCCATACTTTCTCATCGTGTGCGCCATCGATGGAGTGGTGGTACTCGCAGACCGTGAAGCAGACGACGTCAGGATCGTCAGAGCTCACCATGGGGTACTCCAGTGCCACGCGCGGCAGACACCCGTAGTTGGGGAGTTGCCAGAGCTCGTCGCAGTCGAGCACACCGTCCTTGACCCACGCCATTGGCTCCTCCATCCGCAGGACCAGCGTCCGCATGTTTATATGTTGAAGAGTAAAGATCAGGCATGTGATGCTTTTGTGAAATATAAAGCTGAAACTGAAAACCAGACAGGTTGCAAGATCAAAACTCTTAAATCAGACAGGGGTGGAGAATTTCTGTCAGGTATCTTTGCAGGTGTATGTGAAGAAGCTGGTATTAGAAGGCAATTGACAGCACCCTATTCACCTCGACAGAATGGTGTGGTGGAGAGAAGAAATAGAACTGTTATGGAAATGGCAAGATCAATGCTGAAAGGCATGAAAATTCCAGGGAGATTTTGGGGTGAGGCTGTTAGACATGCAGTGTATCTATTGAATAGACTACCTTCAAAACCAATGGGGAAGCAGACTCCATTTGAAGCATGGAGTGGAAGGAAACCACATCTTGGTCACCTCAAGGTGTTTGGCTGTCTGGCACATGTGAAACAGACAGTGCCACACCCAAAGAAGCTTGATGACAGGAGTCACAAGATGGTGTATCTTGGGGTAGCAGAAGGGAGCAAGGCTCATAGGCTATATGATGCTATGCAGAAGAAAGTAACATTGATCAGAGATGTGATATTTGAGGAAGCAGTTGAGTGGAAGTGGAGTGGGAAAATAGCTGAAGAAAATCTGATGGAATTTCAGTTAGAAGAGGAGATATCAGACAACATGGGCTGGGGAGCAGCTAATGTTGATGATGAAGTACCACTAGGACAACCAGAGCAAGGGGGAGCTCAATCTGCAAGTAGCTCAGGCAATGTGCCAGATATGCTATAGTTACCAGTTTCAGGTTCAGAAATTGGTGGAAATGCAGACACTGAACCGCAGGAACACTCAGAGTTACATGCTCATTCTCCACAAGTTTCAGTGAATGTGGGGGAGCAGCAAGATCCAAGGATGTTAGTTGACGATTTGTCAGATGAAGAACCACAGCATTTCAGGAACTTGAATGAGATTTATGATGAAACTGAAGAAGTTGAGTTGGCAGATTCTAAGGGAGAAGCTTTGCTTGCAGAAATAGACGAGCCAACATGTTTCAGTGAAGCTGCAGATAACCCAGATTGGATGGAAGCAATGAACAGTGAGTTTGAGTCCATTCAAAAGAACAGGACTTGGGAACTAGCTAAGCTACCTGCAGGTCATAAAGCCATAGGGCTTAAGTGGGTGTTCAAGTTGAAAAGGAATGCTGAAGGTGAAGTTGTCAAGCATAAAGCCAGGCTGGTTGCAAAAGTCTATGTGTAGAAACAAGGAATTGACTATGATGAAGTTTTTGCTCCTATTGCCAGAATTGATATAGTAAAGTTGATATTGGCAATGGCTGCAAATAGGGGATGGAAAGTGCATCATCTGGATGTGAAAACAGCTTTTCTGAATGGTGAGCTAGAAGAGGAAGTCTATGTTGCTCAGCCTAAAGGATTTGTTGTCAAAGGAAAGGAACAATATGTTCTGAAATTGAGCAAAGCACCATATGGGCTCAAACAAGCTCCAAGAGCCTGGAGTATCAAACTAGACAAAAGTTTGAAGAAATTGGAATTTGTGAAATGCCTAAGTGAATCAGCTGTGTACAAAAGAGGAGCTAGAAAAGCTACACTCATTTTGGGAGTTTATGTTGATGATCTACTCATCACAGGAAGTGATTCACATGAAATTGAAAAATTCAAGCAACAAATGGCTGCTGAGTTTGAGATGAGTGATCTGGGGTTGTTGTCTTACTATCTGGGAATAGAAGTAGAACAACATGAAGATTTAATCACTTTGAAGCAATCAGGATATGCCAAGAAAGTACTGGCTAAGTTTGGTATGGAGGAGTGTAATCCAACCAAGAGTCCCATGGATCCAGGAACTAAGTTGCATGAAGACAAGAAAGGCCAGAGAATTGATGCAACAGAGTATAGAAGTATAGTTGGCTGCCTAAGATATTTACTGCACACAAGGCCTGATCTTGCTTTTTCAGTTGGAATTGCAAGCAGGAATATGGAAAAGCCTACTGTCATGCACCTAAAAGCTGTGAAGCAAATTATTAGGTATGTGAAAGGGAGTGTTGACCATGGGCTTGTGTATACCAAAGGAGGAGATCTAGAGGTACTGAATGGATATTCAGACAGTGATTTGGTAGCTGACTTAGTGGGAAGAAGGAGCGCAGCAGGGATGGCATTCTACCTCAATGGTTGTTTGATAACTTGGTGTTCACTGAAGCAAAAGACAGTGGCATTGTCTTCATGTGAAGCTGAGTTCATGGCAGCTACCGTGGCAGCTATGCAAGCACTTTGGCTTAAGAGTCTGTTAGCAGAGTTAACCTCAACTCCACGCAAGGTTGTGACTTTGTTTGTTGACAATAATTTAGCCATTGCTCTGATGAAGAACACAGTGTTCCATGGGCGCAGCAAGCATATTGATACAAAGTATCATTTCATCAGAGAATGTGTCGAGAGAGGACAGATTGTGGTGAAGAGGGTTTGCACAGATGAGCAGAAAGCAGATTTGCTGACAAAGCCGCTGGCAGCTAGGAAGCTTGTGATAGAAAATTATAGGATCACTAGCCATAGATCTAGTATACCCATTGATATTTGATGAAGTGTAAACCCTAGAACATAAACTAAAATGAGAAACAGAGAGAAAGAGGGAGAGAGAGAGGTTGTGGAGGTGCAAACCATCGGCCGCCTTTGTAGAAGACGAGCTGGCCATGAGGTTGCTCGTCGATGGCGTGGTGAAGCCCGGTGGTGAAGGCGCTGTCGTGGTGGCGATGGTGCAGAGGCGGCGGTAGCCGGTGGTGGTCTTCCCGTCGCTGGTAGCACCCCCTCTTAGATTGGTTAGGGTTTAGGGACTGTAGGTGGGGCATCTGGCGGCTCAGGTGAACCTCGTGTCTTGTTCCTCGTCCCCAACCTCCCTTTTTATAGCGCTGTGCGACGGGGGCCCACCAACCATGAAACGGTTGGGCGCCCCCGATCAGGGCGTGGATCCAAGGGCCCAATTGGCCGTGGTTGGAGATCATCTAACATTCTCCCCCTTGATCTCACCTTATGACTTAAACTCAACTTACTTACTTTATCTTGTTTCCATTCCATCATAGATCAGTGCATAGAGTGTGCCTCATCGTCATGGTCAGTTGCCATTAGATTAAACAGCTACAATGCACCTCTCTGTTTTGAAACAGATTCTCAACTAGGCCCTTATTGTCCAGGAATCATAGGCTTTCCCTTAAACCCATGCCGGCTAAGTGTTCTCTGAACACGCTAGGTGGTAAGCCTTTTGTAAGCGGATCTGCGAGCATCTTTTCTATTCTTATATGCTCAAGACTAATTATATGATCCCGGACTTTGTCTTTCACAACATAATACTTTATGTCAATGTGTTTGGCAGCACCACTTGACTTATTGTTGTGAGCATAACATACTACTGGATTATTATCGCAGTATAACTTGAGTGGTTTATGTATGTCATCTACCACTTTCAACCCGGGCATGAATTTCTTCAGCCAATTCACCTGCCCTGTGGCCTCATAACATGCTACAAACTCGGCATACACTGTGGATGATATAGTGATGGTTTGCTTTGAGCTTTTCCATGATATAGCTCCTCCTACGAGAGTGAATATGTATCCTAATGCGGACTTTCTGTCATCTCCCACATAATCAAAATCTATATACCCCTCTATGTGCAGGGAATCAGATCTTCTGTATGTTAGCATGAGACCCTACGTACCTTGCAGGTAACACAAAACTTTCTTTACTAATTTCCAGTGTTCTATTCCTAGATTACTCTGATATCTACCAAGTAACCCGGTAACAAATGCTAAGTCAGGGCGAGTACACACTTGAGCATACTGTAAACTTTCGACAGCTGAACTATATGGAACCGCTTTCATTTGATCGATCTCATATTGGTTCCTGGGACATTGAAATTCCCCATATCTATCTCCCTTGACTATGAAAGTAGGTGAAGACTTACAATTTTGCATACTGTATTTCTTTAGAACTTTTTCTAAGTATGCCTTTTGTGATAATCCTAAAACCCCCTTTTCTCTATCTCGGTGAATCTCTATTCATAGGACGAACGAAGCTTCACCGAGATCCTTTATATCAAACTTTGAGGACAAGAACTTCTTTGTTTCTAGTAGTAGATTAACATCATTGCTAGCGAGCAAGATGTCATCCACATACAAGACTAGGAAAATGTATTTCTCATTCTTGAACTTTGCATAAACGCAATTGTCCTCTACATTTTTTTGAAACCCAAACTTTCTTATTGTACTGTCAAACTTTAAATACCACTGTCTTGAAGCTTATTTTAATATGTAAATAGATTTCTTCAGGCGGCATCCCATGTGTTCTTTTCCTTCCACAACAAAACCTTTCGGTTGTGCCATGTAAACATTTTTCTCCAGATCCCCATTTAGGAATGCCGTTTTCCACCCATCTGATGTAATTCTAAATCGTAATATGCTACAAGCGCCATTATGATTCTAAAAGAATCCTTACATGAGACTGGAGAAAATGTCTCATTATAATCTATACATTCTCTTTGTGTGAAGCCTTTCGCCACAAGTCACGTTTTAAATCTTTCTATATTCCATTTGGAGTCATATTTAATTTTGTAGACCCATTTATAGCCTACTGTCTTGGCTCCTTTAGGAATTGTTTCTAAGTCCTAAACACCGTTGGTTTTCATTGATTTCATTTCATCTTCCATGGCTTCAAGCCACTTGGATGAGTGAGCGCTTCTTATGGCTTCTTCAAATGAGATGGGATCACCCTCCATTTGGAATTCTTCACATTCATAAGCTTCATAATCATCAGGAATGGATGATCTCCTGACTCTTTGAGACCTTCTAGGGGCCTCGTTAGATGAGGCTTGTTCTATATGAGGCTGTTGTTGCTCTCCCTCATGTGTGACAATGGGTTCTAGGGGATCCTGAAGGATAGGTTCCTCATGTTCATTCATTGTTGCCACAGGAGAACTAGCAACAGGTGCTGTTACTACAGTGTCTTACACTGTTGGTACAGCAACAATAGGTAGCGTGAAGAATGACTCCTGAACTATAGTAGTGGGCACGTATACCCATTTCTCTTCAAAACTAATTTCACGCGCTACCACGCTCCCCTTGATCATATCTTCCTCCAAGAAGACAGCATGTCTTGTTTCTACAAACTTTGTTTATTTGTCAGGACAATAGAAGCGATAACCTTTTGACTTTTTTGGATAGCCAATGAAATGGCAACTGACTGTCTTGGAGTCCAGCTTCTCTATGTTTGGGTTAAATACTTTTGCCTCAGCTGGACAACCTCACACACGTAAATAGTTTAGTGAGGGTTCATTTTCTGTCTACAACTCATACGGTGTTTTGGGCACTGACTTACTTGGCACTTGATTAAGAATATGAATGATGGTTTTCAACGCCTCCATCCATAAACTTATCGGTAAAGAAGAGTAACTTATCATGCTTCTCACCATATCCATTAAGGTACCGTTGCGTATTTCAGCTACTTCATTCTGCAGAGGCTCGCCCGGTGTAGAATATTGGGCTACTATGTCATTTTTCTATAAGAACCTTGCAAAGGGTCTAGGAACTTGGCCATATGGGGTGTGTCGACCGTAGTACTCCCCTCCATGGTCGGACCTTACTACCTTAATCTTTAAGTTGTGCTAATTTTCTACTTTAGCCTTGAATATTTTAAATTTATCCAATGCTTCCGATCTTTCCTTAATTGGATAAATATAGCCAAAATAAGAATAATCATCTGTGAATGTTATAAATGAATCATAACCATCCACACTCTTCATAGGAAAAGGACCACAGATGTCTGTGTGAACTATTTCTAAAATTCCTGCGCTTCGTTTGGTATCTTTCTTTATTTTCTTAACGTACTTTCCTTTTATGCAATCTATGCATTGTTCTAAATCTAAAAATTCTAAATGTGAAAGAATTGATTTCTTAATCAATCGCTCTATTCTCCTCCTCGAAATATGACCTAAACGACAGTGCCATAATTTCAAAGATACATCATGCACTCTCTTCCGCTTATTTGTTGTATTCATAGACGAGGAAGCATTCTCATTCTCAGTGCTCACATCATTCACATTCTCAGAAAGTGATAATAAATAAAGTTTGTCTTGTCGGAAGGCAAGACCAACACACTTATTATTAATCACAATCCGATATTTGCCATTACCAAAATGGCAACCATATCCATCATCATCTAATCTTGAAACACTTATCAAGTTTCTATGCAAAGAGGCTACATAAAGAATATCTGAAAGCTGCAGTCTAAAACCATCATCTAATTCTAGAGATAGATCTCCAATGGCTTCAACTTCAGCTTCAACTCCATTTGCAACTTTAATTCTTCTTTCTCCTCTTTGTAGGGTCCTGCTCGTATAGAATCTCTGTAATGAATTTGCAACATAAACAGTTGCATCTGAATCAATCCACCAAGTAGATTTTGCATAACTTAAATACAAGGATTAATCTATGAATGTAATAAAATCCCCTCCTCTCTTCAGAAAGCTCTTCAGGAAGTCTGGATAGTCCCTCTGGTAGTGTCCATGCTTCTTGCACCATTTACACTGATCCTTCTCAACTTGAGCATTGTTGTTCTTCGGATGATGATCATTCTGAGGGGCTTTCCCTTGAGGCTTGGCATTCTTATTGAATTTCTTCTTCTTGTTGTCCTTCACAAGGTTAGTAGAGCCACCCTATAAGGATTTCAGCCTCTCCTCTTCTTGAACACACATTGCGATGACCTTCTCTATATCTCACTTATCGGGTTGCATGTTGTAATTAACAACAACAGTTTCATATTCCTTTGGCAAGGAAGCAAAAACCAAATAAATCAGGAACTCATCCTTGAGCCCCAAATTCATTGGCTTCAGCTTCGAAGCCATGTTGCTCATCTTTAGTATGTGCTCTCTGATACCGCTACCAGTATATTTCTCATTGAACAATTTCTTAATCATAGTACTGGCATAAGCCTTTGAAGAGCCAGTAAACTGACTCTCCACCTTCATAAGATACTCTGTGGCAGTGTCACAATCTGGGATATACCCTCTTATTGCATCTGAAATTGTGGACTTAGCCACCATCAAGCACTTGCGGTTTGAAATGTCTCGTTTCTTGCGTTCGAGATCATACTTCATCCGCACTTCTGCATGATATCGCTACCGAGCAGTGAAATCAGCATCAGTCATTTTATCTTCCCTCACCGGGTCCATTGGCTCAGTCGGACACGGGGAGGTAAGCGCTAGGTCATTTTCAGACAGCGCAAGTGCTAGTTCATACTTCTCTCGCCATACCCTGTAGTTGCCCCCTTCAAGAGACGGTATGTGCAAGATAAAAGCCATTGGGTTGAGTCCTGAAAAACACCGTTAGAGATAGTGAGAAAATATGACATCATAATTGCATGCTTTAATTTAACGTTGGTCAAAATTAAAACATACAACATTCTTATACACTAATTCTATATCACCGTTGGGCAGAAATAGAATTAATGCATGAAAAACTTATTAATGAACATTATAATATTGATATTATCAATGTTGGTCAGAAAAACAACATTATAATTTACTGAATAAAATTCACCTTCCCTTCAAATTAAATTCTCCCGTTAGTTCGAATTTAATTAGAAGATAATAAACTTTAACATTGCAGCGGAAACATGAAAAAATTATTTGTCTACTTTTGTGAAGCATTTCAGTGTGCTAATCTACTCTCTGAAAAAATTATCCCGTTGGTTCAAATTTTGACAGAGATTAAAACTGGACAAAAAATCATCAAAATTTGCTTCCGAAAATGAATAAAACAAAAACTCAGTCTATACTGTCCATTTAGCCCAGCGCATTGAAACAGTGCTCAGCCCAGCAGCGAAGTGGCCCAGCCTGCCTCGCGCGCGCGCCCGCAGCTCCCTCCTAGGTCGCAACCTGGGCCTGGGTCGGGAAAGCGGCCTGCCGCTCGCACCCGCCTAGGCCAAAACTCGGCCTGTTCGCTCTGAACCGTCCATCTCAGATCGACGGTTGAGCGCGCTCCTCGGCGGAACAAAACGGCGCGTGACGTCTCACCCCCGAACCCTAGGCTCATTCTGTCTCCCTCCCCTTCCTCTCTTAGCGTAGCGAGCAGCAGCCACCGAGCGAGAGCCGAGAGGTGATGGCGCCATCGTCGGCCCCCTCACCGGCGCGCGCGCTCCCCAGCAGGTGTGTGCGCCGCCGTCGAGCGGCCTAGCCACGGTGCCCTTGGCCAGAGCTCACGCAAGCCCAACGAGCAGCAGCGGCTCGGCCTTCTTCTCGCGCACCGATGAGACGGCAGCGCTGTGCAGCAGCGAGGTAAGCCGTCTCCCAAGCCCTTCCCCTTTCTCCTTCTTCTCTCTGATTGGATCTCACTATATTCTTCTCGGATCTTGTCTGATTGGGGTTTAGAGTTAGGGTTAGGTACTGTTCTTCTTCCTCGAGCTGTCTATGCGGGTTAGGGTTAGGATTCGAGTTCCTTTTCAAAACTGAGACACTTTCTTACGCCTTTTCTTCACCCGATTTGGGTTTAGGGTTCGATGAACCCTCTGCTTAGATCCGAATCGGATCTATCACCTCCTTCTAATTGCTGCTACTCGGTTTTCTGCCCGATAAGCTAGATCTACGCCTAGTTAAGCGACTGATACCATTGATAGAAAATTACAGGATCACTAGCCATAGATCTAGCATACCCACTGACATTTGATGAAGTGTAAACCCTAGAACATAAACTAAAATGAGAAACAGAGAGAAAGAGGGAGAGAGAGAGAGAGGTTGCGGAGGTGTAAACCATCGGCCGCCTTCGTAGAAGATGAGCTGGCCATGAGGTTGCTCGTAGGTGGCATAGTGAAGCCCGGCGGTGAAGGCGCTGTTGCGATGGCGACGGTGCAGAGGCGGCGGTGGCCGGTGGCAGTCTTCCCGTCGCTGACAGCACCCTCTCTTAGATCGGTTAGGGTTTAGGGACTGTAGGTGGGGCGTCTGACGGCTCAGGTGAACCTCGTGTCTTGTGCCCTGGCCCCAACCTCTGTTTTTATGGCACTGTGTGATGGGGGCCCACCTACTATGGAGCGGTTGGGCGTCCCCGATCAGGGCGCGGATCCAAGGGCCCAATTGGCCGTTGGTTGGAGATCATCTAACAGCTTGCAGTGATGAAGCACCTGATAGGCAGTGGCGGATGCACGATGCGGGATAAGGGGGGGCTAAAACAATGGAGATGTTGATTTGCATGAAGATTTAATGGTGAAATCAAGCTTTTGCTACAGTGATTAGGCTTGAAATCAAGACATTAGGGGGGGCTGGAGCCCCCCCAGCCCCCCCTTTGGATCCGCCACTGCTGATAGGTGTTCGTGATGTAAGTGCACAGCAAGATTAAGGGGGAGATTGTTGGGTTAATCCAGCTTGTGCACGCGTACGCTGAGTCAGGCGGTCTAGCCAAGTCAGTAGGAAGCGGGAAAGCGAGGATTCAAATCCAGCAAGAGCCGGTGCGCGGTGAGCGCGCCCACGACGTCGCAGAGCAGCGGCAGTTGCGTTGAGAGCGCATTGTATCTCTTTGTTTAGCAGTTTCTTATGTGTGAGTGCTGTGTGCAAGCTATGGTATAAATAGCTGGGTCATTCCACTAGTTAGAGGTTGCTTCATCCATTGTAATCGTGCTTTGTACTCCACATTATCAATAGTGAAAAAGGGCACCGTCTCCCTGTCGATAGTTGCCAGGTTCGTCAGAACTCAGTGTTCTTGCTCGCGTTCATTCATTTGATCTCGCGTTTTTCTTAGGTAGCCACCGATCAATGCTCGTGATTGTGTTCTTGGCGTCCACACGGAGGAGATGGAGGAGGCCGCCATCGTCTTGGCATCGCCCGACGAGGAGTAATAGTCGTGTTCGTTGTTGCGGTTCAGCAACACCCAGCGTGGGCCGGCTGCCGTCGAGTCACTCGGGTCGGTTAGGATTTCCATGTTGCTGGAGCTTTTGATATGCATCACGTACGAATTCACGATTCACGACGAATAGAAGTTGATACAATGCTTTTGATCGATCGACTACCTCCATTTATATAGGTCTATATACTCGTCGTCGTTGTTCTAGAGATCGAAACGGAGAAGAAGGCTGCGAGCAACAGCATCTGGATTATGGGCGTTTCCGATACAGCTAGGAATTTGCCTGCAGGTCGAACTCGACTTGGATCAATACACGCAATTCCCTAGCCCATTATTTCTTTTTCTTTCTGAACCACACCACGCACATTTGTTTTTATTGTCCAAAATTCCTGGGATATTAATAATCGACCAACCGCCGAGTCGATTTTACACGCACGAGATGCTTTACCATTATATATTCCGTTCTACACCCAACAGCAGCAGTTTCCGTTGATGATGCCGTTGTTGCAACTTCCGCCCTTGCCGAAGCCCGCACGCAAGCACTAATCGTTACATCTCGGGTACAAGTTCAAGCACCCTGTGAAGCAGATGGACTTGGCCGCCCCTGTATGTCGTACCATAACAATTACAACAATCCGCTTACATGCACACAAAAGCGTTGTTGAGAATCTAAATTTTACTCATGCGTACCATAGGATGAAAGGATAGCGACGATGAGCGTGACGACGACGAGGACCCTGCAGACGGTGGAGGAGAATGACGCTGCCATGGATGAAGGCAGTGCTATATATATGCACCGTCCGTGGCACTTCTTGGATGTTTTGGATTGGAAATGGTGAAAGTCGACCTTGGTGGGCGCTTGGTATGGTTCACCCCGTCTATGGGATGAGCTTATATATATAAAACTGTGAATGAAATATTTAGCATCCATTGATTTTTACCGATCCTAGTGCTAAATCTTTGGAAGGGTTTTGTCAAGAGACAGAATGAAATACACTCCTAGATGGAAAGCTATCATGCGTTGTAATTGAATACATTTGCCAATGCTCAATCCTGATATTTTCTTGTTGCAAGTAGGTACAGTATTAGTTTGTTGTAATTGTAACCATATTCATATAAATGAAATCAGGATTATTGATCCTTATATATGGCGCCTCTATATAGGGAATTAAATCAGTGCCGATGGTCCCCATGTATGGGGCAGCTGTGGCACGTGTGTATGTTGAGACTTGCTGTCTCAGACGGTGAGGAAGTGGTAGCGGCCTTCGCCCGATGAGTGCAGTAATCAGGCGGAAGCTCTGGAAGGGTTGGCACGACAAGTGGGCGTGTAAGGGAGTGACACGTAATACTGTGGTTTCATTAATACATTCACCAACCTCGTCGTACTGTTACAAGTGTTCTCTATTTATAGGGCTCAACTACCGCCTTTGCGGTGTTTACAACAGTGCCCCTCAACTGCTACAGTACATCTGGGAATATTCCTCTACTTGCTCTTCGTCTCGGGGGTAATCTTGCCACGCCGCCATCAGATATTGGGCCTGCGTGACCAACCGGCCCAGCGGACCTCAGGATTCGTTGATGGGCCTTTGGCCCTCTGCCATCGTTCTCCGCCCTGTCTAGCCCCAGGGTTCGGCGATGAACCCTCGGGCCCCCGCCTGCGGTCTCCGCCTCAGGTACGCCGAAAGCCACCGACCTCCGACGCCCGGTTCAGTCGTGCTCCTGCTCGGGCCTCCGCCCATATGAGCAGAGGCCAAACCGGAGCGCCAGCGCCATCCATGAGCGCCTTCCTTTGCTTACCTGCACACACATATTAGACATTGGCATTTGATTAGCCTATCAGTGGGGCGGCCTCCGCCCTCTGAGGTTGCATGCAGCGTCCTGCGAGCACAGTCTGAGAAACTGTCATCTTTCCAGGATCAGGGTCTGGAGGCATGGTGGCTAGGCCTTCGCTTAGGTGATCGGTCGGAGACGTCTCTGCGAACTGCTAACCGCGTAGGTTTCCGCTACTCTCAGAGGCCGTGTTACAACAGTTCCCCCCTTTTGAGACCACGGTCCGCCTGAGCGTGCCGTGAGCTCAAAGCGCCTTAAGCGAGGACGTCCGCGGGGGCGGAGACTGCGCGTGGTCGTGTCTCCGACCGTTCCCCGCTGGTTCCCCCCTGGCCCGCTCTGGCATGGCCGCTGGTCTTGTTAAGGTTGCCGTTGGGCTACAAATCTAGCCGTTGTGCAGCGTGCAACTTATACAGGGGTTACCATTGGGCGGTGGGCGAACTATCCGGAGATGACCGTTGGGCGCCAGGCGCACTATCCGGGGGTGACCGTTGTACGGCGAGAGCCGAACCGCCCACCCGCGGCCTATATAAGGGCGGTGTTGGTGGCGGGGTCCCCCCCGCACGAGTCATTTGTTTTCGTTGCAACGCCAGAAATCGTTCTTTGCTTTCTTTGCTTTCGCTTGAGCTGCCTTCGCGCGTTCCTTCTTTCAGCTTGCGCCTTCCTCCCAGGTTGCCGCCGCGGTGGCTTTCTTTTCCGCCTTCGCCCATACTCGCCGGCCCGCCTTCTTCGGACCCTATCGCCACCTTCTTGGTGTTAGGGCAGGCGGCTGGAGTGCGTGTTTTGAAGAGTGGATGGTTGCCTCCGCCTCTGCGCTGGAATTTGAGAAGCTGGTGGAGGAGGATTTGGGGAGTGTCTCTGCCTCTGTCGGGGACCTGATCGCTGTAGATCCTAGAGATATGGCGATTAAGTCATGGGATTTTGGCCCCTCGTCCATTACTGATGAGGCGGTTGTGGAGATGTTGAAGGAATCTTGTTTTCCTTCTTCAAGGGTAAAAATCCCTCCGCCTAGCCAGACTGTTCCGGAACCGGAGGAGGGATATGCGGTGGTGTTTTGGGACTTCTTCACCTGCGGCCTCCGCCTTCCTTAAATCCCCTTCCTCCGCCGGGTGTTGGAGACCTTCAATGTCTAGCTCCATCATCTGACTCCTATTGCCTTCCTCACGCTCAGCAAATTCTGCTGGGCGTGTGTTTCTTATGGCGCCGAGCTAGATGTGGACACCTTCTGCGCTTACTACGAGCTGCAGAAGCAGTCGAAGAAGAAGAAGGAGATGATCTACCAGTATGGTAGTTGCACCTTCATGTCAAAGAGGAACCAAGGTGTAGACTGTCTGGAGATTTCTTTTTGCCAGAAAGGCAAATGGGACCGCTGGCTTGAGGAGTGGTTTTACGTGAAGACCTATAGGGTCCTTAGCACCACCGAGGATGGTGCGGAGGTCACGGAGTATCCGTTGTCCTCAAGAATGGAGGTGATGGCACCGCATACGCGCGTGGAACCGCTAGAGGCGGTGTCTCCGTTGAGGGAGGCTTATGACCGAGCCTTTGCGTTGGCATGCCGCTACTCCGGGGGCCGCGATCTGGTGGAGGAGATTATGGCCTCCGACTATTGGCCCCTGAGAAGAGACAATTCATCCTTTCGGCTTGAAACGGTGGCGGTTCCCGTTTTTGGGCCGGAGGCCAGGATCCCGTTCCCCCGCTTCGGCCAGTCTTTGGGGGAGGTGGTGACGGAGGACAGTTTCATCTCCGAGGTTGAGGAAGCCGCCATCAGGTTGGTCGACATAATTTCTGAGCGTGAGTACACGTCTCGGAGAGCCGTGGCAAGCACCATGCCATGGCTCAATCGAGTTTTTGAGGAACTTGGGATCATCTACCGGGAGCGCGAGGTTCCCGTGGAGGTCCTGGCTTCGATTGACAAGAAGAAGAAGAAGGCCTCTGCGAAGAATGTTACGGCGGAGGCCGAGTCCAAGAAGAAGAAGGGCGCCTCTGTTGCTCGGGCGCCTACGAAAAAGAAGAAGAAGAGCATTGCTCTGGTGATCGTGGCGGCCGCGTCTTCGGTCGGTAGTGCTGGCGTTGCCTCTGCCAGCAGTGAAGACGTTCAGAGCTCCTCCATCCCGTCAGTGGACCTGCGGGTCATGAGCGGTGCGGAGCGGCCGGAGGCAAGCACTGCTCCGGCACGCTTGTTGCGCGGTGCTGGTAGCAGTGCGGAGCGGTCGAAGGCCAGTGCTCATCCGTCGCGCTCCTCGCGCGGCGCTGCGGGGGGTGCGAAGCATCCAGAGGCCAGCGCTGCGCCGGCGCGCTCCTTGCACGGTGCTGCGAGTGTCGCCAAACAACCGGAGGCTAGTGCCGCCGATCCTATGCCCGACATTTTTGGCGGGCTGTATTCAAGTTCTAAAGAGGGCGCGGAGGTCATCTTGCAGCACGCTCCTTCGTCTCTCGCCGTTGTTGTACCTCCCCCCTCGCTAGAGGCCAACGTCGGGTAGCCGGAGGCTGTGCTTGCTGAGCAGGCCCCGGCGGCTCAGTCTTCTTCGAGCCCTCCGCCCGCTAGGCCGCGGGCTGAGGAGAGCCAACCCTTTGGGCCTTCGCCGCATGATAGGGCGGAGACTTCTACCCAGGGGGCTCGGCAGGCGGCCCAGCCTGGGCTTTTTATGAGTAAGTTTGTTTGGCGCACATTTTTGTGTTTACTGTCTTTGTCCGGTTTATTTGTTTATGTATTCTACCAAGTGCTAATACTGTGTACTTGTTGCTTTGTAGGTGATGTCATGGCTAGACTCCTCACCCCGGAGGAGCGAGCGACCGCTGCCAGCGTCAGGTTTGGTCCGGGGCAGCCGAGGCCAATGGCGCCAGGTCCGAGTGAGTATAGAGTGTCTTTATCTTACTCATCTTTGGGCCTGTTGTTATTGCCTATTTCTGATCGGCCCTCTGACCTGAGTTGTTGTTGTTGTTTTTTTTGCTACACAGGCTCCTCCGGCACTTCTATCTCAGGTTGGGAAGAGTGCTATCTTGGGGTTCTTGGAGACGTCGGAGGTGGTCTCTGGCAGTTGGTGTATTTATTGTGAGATTTGCTTTTCTCACCTTATGGTTTTGTGTTTGTTTGTTCTTCTTTGAACAGATCGCTTCAAACAACGTCTGAGGGACATGGATTTCTTCCAACTTCTCCGTGTTCATCTAGAACACCAGAGCTTGGTGCGTCTTTGGCGGTTTGCCTTTTTTGGTGTATGTTCGCCTTTAGACTTGTTTTTGTTTGTCTTGCTGATCGCCTTGGTCTTCTTCTTTCTGATCGTAGGGTATCACACGGCCGTTGTTATGGAAGAGCGCTGCACTCGCGAGGTCTCCGACCGAGATACTGCGATTGAAGTGCTCAAGGTGGAGAACGAGCGCCTTGAAGGTGAAAAAGGGGGTTTGGCCAACTCCCTTGCAGCTCTCCGCCTTTCTCTGGCGGAGAAGGAACAAGAAAAGGAGGCTTTGAGGGCCGATCTCGCCAAGGCCTAGGATGCAGAAGCTTTGTCCGCCGAGCAGGCCCGCAGGGCAAACGAGTTGGCCGAGGGTCTCCGGCGAGAGCTGGCCTCTGAGAAGGAATCCGCAGCTATGGTGGGGGAGCAGCTGTCTTTGACGACGAGGCGTTTGGACTCGGTCAAGGGGGTCCTTGCTGCAACCGTTGGCCATTACCGGGCCATCGTCGCCGAGTTCGGAGGCGAAACCTCCGCTCCTCTAGAGGAAGACAGCGTCTACGCCCTCGCCTCCTGGCTAAAGCGTCACCTTGCGAAGCTCCCCGGTCTGATCAATGGCTGCACGGACTACGGGGTGCTGGCAACAGTAGCGAATTATGCCAAGCTTTTGGTGCGCGGCGGGTGTACGCATACCAAAAGTATTCTGGAGGGAGCGCTACCGGGTCTGGAGGAGCTTGGTGAGACTTCTCTTGGTTTGCGAAAAACCTTGAGAAATTTCATTAGGTACTTTTGGGCTCCATTTGGGAGACCTACTGCCCGGAAACTGGTAGAGGAAAAGAGGGCGAAGGTATTTCTAGTCTTTGTAGCCGCTATTTTTCTCTCCTTGCTTTTTGTGAAGCTGCAAAGGCTTTCATTGCCTGTGCCACTGATATTTTAGCCTGTGCTACAGGATGCGCAGAAGAGTCTTGCAGGTAGGCCTCCGCCAGTTCCGCGCTCGGCGACCGCGGGCGACGCCTCCGTCACCGCTGGCGCTCCGGTGGGCGCTACGATCGGCGGTGGTGATGGTCAGAGGCCGCAGGCGCCGTCTCCGCCCACAATTGATGCGGGCTCCGTTCCAGGGACTTCTGCTACGGCCGAGACGCCGGAGGTCTAGGCTCTTTCTAGGACTTAGCTGTTTTGACTTGTATATTGTGGTCTAGTTAGACTCTTGTAAATAAAGTTTCTTTTGTTCTGAATGATTTTGTGGAAAATTTTAACCTTGTGCAGGTTCCGAATTGGGAGCCTGCGCAAGATGTTGCACCTTTGACTCTCTACAACGACGGTATTTATGTGAGCGGAGAGCTTTGGGAGTGTCGGTGTTTTGGACCGGCGGGTCCTCAACCAACTAGTAAATTTGTACTGCGTGTTCCTAGTCCCGGATGGTGATGCAAAGAGACACAAGGTTTATATTGGTTTGGGTAATGAGCACCCTACATCCAGTCTGAGAGATCGATCTTGTATTCCTTGCACCGAAGTGCTCGTAGTAGGGGGTTACAAGCAGGGCGAGAGAGGAAGCTAGTCCCAGGTCTCTACGTGGAGTGGCGTGGGATGCTTGAGATGTTGATCTCAGACAGCGGGGAAGCTCGAGCATTCATCTGTGTGTTCATGCGTGACTGCGTTGCATGGGCGTAGGCCTAATCGTTTTTCCCCTTTCTTTTAGAAACGGCCCTGGTCCCTCCCTTTTATAGTTTGAAGGGGGGACAAGGGTGATACAGGCGCTAGCTGCACGGCGTCGTGCAAACAGAGGTGGCATGTCCGAGCCCTGTAGCCTATTACTATGGCGGCGTGGGTGACGGAGTGATCTCATCCTTGAAGTACTAGGGCGACGCGCTGGTCACATCTGGTCCTGTACGTCGTGGGAGCTTCAATGTTATCTAGAAGCGGGCATGGTGGTCGGCGTGCTGGTCACTGTGTGTTGACTGCGTGGGAAGCCGAGGCTTAGTTGGTGCCGAGGCCGAGCCATTGTGGGAGGCTCGACAGACGTGAATCCCGGGGTTGCCGAGACCCTGAAGTGGATTGCCGAGGCTTGGAGGGAGTAGTTGGTGTCATACACTGATTCCGAGGCTATGGTGACCCGGACTTGACCCCCCATGCCGCGTTGTCTCTAGGGCGGGGGTTAGGTGGCACAGTGTAGTGCAAGCGCTGATCGTGGGCATAGCACCAGAGCACAGTGGCCGATAATCCCCACCGTGCCCTGTCCAGGACGGTATGGCGTTGACATGACTTCCTGTCTCATCAGCCGCTCTGCAGTGTCGAGCCATCGTCCGACTGATATTGCGGGAGTGGTTGGCGCATTAATGGGACACGACGCGCTGTCAGAGAGACTGGCCGAGGCGGAAGCGACGGGTCGTTGCCGAGCCGGCTTTGAGCGAGACAGAGAATCGACATCTCGTCGGAGGCTTTACGCGTAGGGCCTCAGGCGAGACGGAGAATCAGTTCCCTGTCGAGGCCCCCTACGTGAGGCCTCGCGCGAGGTGGAGATTTGGCCAGCCACCGAGGCCTCCCGTACGAGGCTAGGAGCGAGGCGGAGAGCCGGTGGGTTCAGATGAGGCCGGGGTTTAACAAATGGCTTATCCTTTGGCTTTGTTTTTGATGGTGTCGACAAAATATGGTCGGCAGTCTACCTAGGGGTATGCCCAAGGTAGTAGATTATCTACAAACAGATGCGCAAGCCCCAAACAAGACGGTGACGCAAGACAGACACGAGGTTTTATCCAGGTTCGGCCACCAAGAAGGCGTAATACCTACGTCCTGCGTCTGATTTGTATTGCTGTATGTCAATGAGAGATATTTTTTAGAGGGGTCCCCTGCCCGCCTTATATAGTCCGGGGGGCAGGGTTATAGATCTGGAAACTAATCCTAATTAGTTACAATTGCCATATGTGGCCGGATAAGGATTCCTATTCTAACCGACCAGGATCCTGCTTGATCACCAAATCCGTCTTGATTCCTTGTGCGGGACTCCAATTAGGTTAGCCGGGCCGCACGTCGTCTTTCGGGTGGACCGGACCCGTCGATCCAGGCCAGCCCAAGCTTAGCCGTAAGGGTATAGGGGTTAATACCCCCACAGCTAGTCCCCGAGCATCATGTATTATGCTGCGACACGCCATTTTAACCTTCTCCGACAAGTAAGGCTCGAGTCCTTGACATCTCTTGACCACCGTCATCGCCGGAGAAATAGGTTGTCCGAAGAATGTATGGTGCTCTTAAGAAAAAAGAAAAAGATTTCCATCCCGGGAAGTGTGCCCACTTGTATTTCTGAAAAGAAATGTAAGTGCGTCTTGAAGCGTAGCATCTTTGATCATCAGAGGCGTAGTGGTCGAAAAACAAGCACATTCACCGCAAGGTGAAGTGTGCCCACTTAGTCCCCGAGCCTGGTAGTAGGTGACGTAGGCACGTGGTGCCAGGGTCTAAAAAGAATTCTCAGTTAAGTTGAGAACCCAATCGTCGTACAGGCGATACGAGATGCACCGGCAGGTGCATCGTACCGATGTAGTCCCCAAGCTTGCTGGAAGACGAAGTATGAGCCTTGTAGCAAGGTCTAAATATATGTCTCTCAACTGTATGTGAGTACAAATCACATGTAGCCGAGGAGAACGATTCTCCGAGCAGTGGTCGGGACAGTCCCCGAGCACGATAGTAATCCTTACAATCATTCAAAGCATAGGGGTCGATTAAAACACATTCACCTCAAGGTGAAGTGTGCCCACTTAGTCCCCGAGCCTGGTAGTAGGTGACGTAGGCACGTGGTGCCAGGGTCTAAAAAAGAATTTCCACCGAACTTAAAAATCCAATCGTTGTATAGGCGATACAAGATGCACCGGCAGGTGCATCGCACCGACGTAGTCCCCGAGCTTGTCGAAAGGCGAAAAGTGAGCCTTGTAACATGGTCTAAATAAATATCTCTCAACTATATGTGAGTACAAATCACATGTAGCCGAGGAGAACCATTCTCCGAGCAGTGGTCGGGATAGTCCCCGAGCACATCAGTTGTCGGAGCAGTCCCCGAGCACGACAGTGGTCGGAGTATTCCCCGAGCACGTTAGTGGTCGGAGCAGTCCCCGAGCACGTCAGTGGTTGTAACACCTCGAGTGTTAGCCTTGCATAACTTGACTTGCATAACATGAGCATGAGCATCAAGCATTCATAAATCATCATTTACATATGAAACATTTGATCGAAACACATGAAACATTTCTTGTTATTTCGTGTTTCTTGTAACATATGCATATGATCATGTGCAACTAAATGCTAGTGTGTAATGTTGGTCACTATAACACCTTAGCTACACTTAGGTTAACAAAAGGAACCTTGTTCATGAAGACCACATTTCTTGATCAAGCATTTAAGTGTTATTTCATGTGTTGACCTGAATGGCTATATGTGTGACTACTACATGAAATGCTTAAATGACCTTGCAAATTGTTTTAACATGCTTAGAGTATCATCATGAACAACTTTGGTATTTAGTGCTAAGGCTAGTTTGGTCATTTAGCCATGGTTTGAATGTGTATCTTGATTTCAAAGGGGCATGTTTGACTAAAGTTGAACTAGGTGTTAGGGACCTTGCATGGAGGAGTTCACTAAAGCAAAGTTGTAGTATTTGACATAAGGAACAACTTTCATTTTTAGGTCATGGACTGATTTTGCTTCTAACATGCTTGAATGGGTCCCACAAAAACCAGCAAAATCCAGTTTTCAACACTTAACAAATTTTCTAAGTGTATGCTCGACTGTCAGCCTGACAAGCCGACTTGGAGCATGATTTTTCTCGGTTTAGGTTGCGAATTAGAGTATGCTGCCTTAACAAGAGTTGGAGATGGTACATGGTTCTACAACTTCTATTCAGTACGTTTGCACGAAGGAGCCACGGTTTAGCTAGAAAATCAACGAGAAAACACGCTGTCAGGCTCGGCCATCGCGCGACTGACGAAACTGAATCGCGGCGTCATGGCCGACCGGCTTCAGACACCGCGCGCCGCGTGTCCCCGGCGGCGGCCGCGCGTCGCCAGCGCCCTGACCGCGCAGGCCACGCCGCGTCTGGGCACGCCTTCAAGTCGCCCGCGCTCGCCCGCAACGCCCAGCGCCTGCATTTTCGTTTTCCCGGCTCCTCCTTCGCCGTCCGCAGCACCCGCAAGCATAGCCGTCGAGCTCCCGCAGCGCCACCGTCGTCGTTGACGGCACCAGCCTCGCCTAGCCGCTTCTCCATCACCGCAACCGCATAGCTGTCTTCCCCGCGACTCCCTGCGCCAGCCAGTGCCCGCCGTTTTAAGCTCGGTGAGCTCTAGCCCCGCACACCGCCTCGCCGGAGCTCCGCCGCAAGTCCCGTCACCGTGGCCGCTGCGCCACAGTCCACCTCTCCATGTGTTAGCTAGCGCGCTAGGTCCGCCGTAGTACCCTAGTGCTCGTCCGAGCCTTAGATCGAGCCACCATGGACGTCGCCGGCGTTTTGCCGTGGTCCAGCCTCGCCGTTCCGCCATGGCCGCCGCCGCTAGCTCTAGGGTCAGCCATAGGGCCGGCCAAGTGGCTCAATAGGTTCGCTAGGTCATGTCGGTCCTACCCTGATGACCTCACCGCCGGCGAAGCTCGCCGTCGTCGAGCCGCAGCCGCGCAGTGCCCAGCAGCGCCGCTGCTCTGCTCTGTGTCGATGACGTGTGGGGTCCCCTGACCAGCGGGTCCCACCTGTCAGCGACAGCAGTAGTGTAGGCTAAGCCATTTTGAATCCAGTTTTTGATTGGTTTTGTTATTTTTGTATCTGCAGATTGGTAGCTCCAAAAATGTTGAAATAAATATGGTTGTGTTCCTTAGGAAGTGTAGTATTTAGGAAAAATATGTTCTTGGCTTCAACAGTAGAAATTTTTGGAGATTTAAATAGGGTTTTCAAATGTGCTTTTGAATGCATTTAAATTTGTTTATTTTATATCTAGAGTTTCTGTGCTCCAAAAATTATGAAATTTTTGTGGTAGGCTATTCTTGTTATACATGAGCTTGGATAAAAATTTGAGGACCAGTGCATGTGTAGATCTATAGTTGTAGATTTTTCTTTTATAAATAGTTAATCCTTGCATGAATTTTTATAAATTAATTATAAGTCCAAAATTCATGAAATTAATTGGAAATGATACTAGTACCATATGGATGTTAAGAAAAATAAGAAATCTGTTGCTTGACACTTTTCAATAGGATTTTCCATTTATGCTATTTCAAGCCTTGCTTCCTTATCATTTTTGTATAGGATGTTTTACTTAGTAAAATGACCTGAAATTTTTATAGTAGTCATTTGATAGCATTATTAAGGCTCTGTAAATTTCTGAGAATTTATTAAGCACATCTGATATATATTTATTATTTAACCTAGATATCTAAATAAAATAATAAAGGCAATTTAATAAATAGTTTGGGCTTTGCCATTATATTATCCTAACTATGTTTGGTATGCTTAAACTGTTGGTAGGTTCTAGGTTGTCAATTTGTGAATAATGACATGAAGTAGAGGTGTTATTACTTTATATTGCATGTTAAGTCATTTCCGGACTGATTCTAGAAAATGATGAGTTGCATGTTGAAACTGATGTAGACTGTAAAAATAGTTAATAACAAAGTTGTAGAAAATTTGATAAGCTTTCCAGAAAGTCCAGGATCACTAGATTTGGAATTGTAGAACTCTAGTTATGAGTGAAACAAGTAGATACTATTTATGGCATAGTCGATGCATTGTAGAAGTAGTTAAGTAGTAAGCGAGAAGAGATATGCACCTACTCAAACAATGTGATGCACTTGTTAACATATATGCATTCGTAATACTTATACCATACTCATGCATCTAGGATCGGAGGAAGAAATCACGTTGCTGGAATTCGAAGAAGCAGAGGAAGGGAACCCGCAGGAGAATCCGCAAGCCGCAGCTCCCGAAGGCGTGGAGCAGAACCCTGAAGAGCTTCCGGAGTGCCCTGACCATCGTCCTACTTCCTTTCTACGAGGCAAGCCCCGGAGCATTATAAGTCTCCCAGTAATTTACAAATGTTTACTTACGTATTTATGATTGATGCATTAGGTTATAAGAGTTGAATGAAACCACTTGATGCATGTACATTCCTTGTCCAGATATTACACCTTTAACCGGTATAGGTCCAGGATCGAATATATATATGCTTAGCCATGCTTAGACCGGTAGAAGTCGGGTGATGTCCTGTCACCTGCGAGATATAGGTGGATACCGGAGCACAGTTGGCTATATCTGCTATCGTGGAACAGAACCATGAGGTAAAAGTAAATTGAGACCAGACGGGAAGTCGATAGGGAAGCAACAAGGCATGGAGGTCTTGGGTGTGGACTTATCCCCGTCTGTGTCGATTAAGGACCGTACCGTTGTTGGCGCTTCTGACAAGATTGAACGCATGCCTCTCACTTAGCTGGCCGGATAACTCGTTCCGACCGCGAAGCCGAGTAATTCAACTCAGGCCGGGAATCGTTCTGTTGTGCGCTCCTTCCGGGGAACGATCAGACTGAGCCCAAGGGCAGGCTTGGCCTGAGCATCCTGGCATCTGGTGTTCCAGATTGTGCGGCGCAGTACGAACCCGCGAAATGTGTACCGGAGTTGTACCAAAGGTGACCTAAGACTATCATGGCTGGTAGATCTGGGTTTGTGTTAGGAATAAATTCCCAGCTGGTTGAAATCGATTCGAATCGCCGTCTCTCCCGGATAGTGAGAAACTTGGCTAGTCCCAACATCGTAGTAACTGTGTTATGAAACATGATGGTTCGGATGAATATGGAATTATATTACCTGCTATGGTTACTATTGTATGATTCTAAATAATATACCACATGTTTGGCACAGGGTAGTTGCTAATCTAGAAATGGATAGTTATAATTAACTTGATAAAGGAATCACAAGTGTACAAAGATTAATTGCCTTTTTCGCAAAAATGTTGTCAAGTTACGTCCACTTATACAGCCTTGCATAATCCTTGGAGTCATTTATTTCTGGTTCATGACGGGTAAGTCTAGCTGAGTACCTTCTCGTACTCAGGGTTTATTTTCCCATTGTTGCAGATGGCACTGTGTATCATGGTTATTGCAAGAGTTGCTTCTATCCCGCTGTGGATGAGGAGTAAGCCTTGGGCAGGCTTCCTTAGTAATTCCTATCTTTGCTTTTGTGGATCGTGATCTGGCATGGCACTGTATCAAACTACGTTGGAAACTTATCTTCGAACTTATTTGCTTCCGCTTTAATTATCAAACTTGGTTTGTAATAACTTTCTATTCGTACTCTGATGATGAAAAGTATCTGTGAACTTTATGTAATATGTGGCATGTATGTTGAATCCTGTACGATCTTGGTTGTTGTAAATCGTTTATCGAGACCCGTCGTGGTACTCGACGGACTACCGGGTTTATATGGGTTCAAGTATGACAGCGCGACCGCTTGCGGATTGCCATTATACTTGTATTCTTATAAATTGGTCGGTTCTGCGACAGCTGGTATCAGAGCAAGATTCAACGTTAAGTGTCACAAGTGTATTTAAAACAAAAGTTTTTGTTTTCCAAAAACCCTTCTCTAGCAACTAATAGTCAAATAATAGGTATTTGAATCTAAAGTGTGCCATTGATCACTTTCCTTATGCCCAAATTAAGGACTATTAGGTGGCTATTTAAGTACTAACATGGGGGTTTTTACTTCGTCGTCCATACGGCGTGCTATAGTATGAATGCCATTCACTTGAGTGGTAATGTATGGATCAAAAAAGATGAGTGTATGACCGCAAGATGTGAGCGTGCGGTCGGGAAGAGTTAGCTTTGGTACGGCTATGTATGCATGCTTGCATGTGTATATGGTACGTATTTAATTGTGGGTTTAAATTCTTAACGGGTAGATTGATATGGAAATATATGTATGGGTATACATATATGGAAGTATTTACAATTTCATTCTGCATATTCTTTATGGGTTTAGGGCTGAAATGAAGTTTTATGCAGGTACACTAACAACGAAACGTGTAGCTCGACTAGTTACGCTATTATGAGAGAACGTATGTATGCCACCGTGTCTACCGTTAGAAACAAATTTTTTTTACTAAGTTTGTGAGGACGTACGGAACGAGCATGCATCATGTTAAATTACCATTCACATAATTACATTGTTCCTCCCCTTATAAAATTCTTACTCGGTTATGTAACTCTTATCCAGTATGGCATTGTCTCACCAAGGATACATGTTAATGGTACAGATGGCACGCACCAAGCAGACTGCTCGCAAGTCCACCGGAGGAAGAGCCCCTAGCCGTCAGCTTGCTCCACGTACCCGTCAACGTCACACGTTCCTTGGAGAGTTTGGGATGCCCACACTCTTATGGAGAGTGCTCAGCTATGTAGGCTATCCTGATGGAATGGAACCCCGCTACTTCTGGGCGAATGAGCGGTTGGGAGAAGGTCTCTTAGTTACTGTGGAGGCCGTTGTTCGTCCCCGAGGTGACGATTCAGAGTGGACAGGCTGGTGTTATGAGTCGACTGGCAGGACTGCTGAAGAAGCAGCTGGCAGGGCAGCCTTTGGAATCTTGAGGGATATCATGGATCGTTTTCCTCAGGCGCTGGCAGCCGCTTTGGTTGGAGTCTTTCCCAGAGGTAACCCATCCACTGACTCATGGCAGCAGGCAAGAGGAAGATCTTTGGAAATTGGTGCAGCAGAAGGGCAGAACAGCGATAACCCTGCAATGAGCGCCATGTTCGCAACGATGAGAGTGTTAGATGGAGTTGAGGGTAGCCTCAGACGTGTGTCTAGTGCTCTTGGTCATGCCCGTGAAGACCGACGTCAGCTTCAGAGGGAGCACGACATCGAGGTTGAGAGGCTCACCGAAGAGATGACTCGGTTAACTCACCAACGGAATGCAGCTTGGTCCAGGGAAGATGTCCTGAGAGCTCGACAGTTTGAACTGGAACAGCAGCTGGCCAATGCGGAAGAATACAATGATAATCTGCATGAAGAGGTTCACCTACTGCACAATCAGCTCCACCCTTATGTACCACCTGGAGCCACAGAAATGGATCTAGAGGGGTACGAAGAAGAAGAAGAAGTGGCACCTGAAGAAGAAGTAGAACCTAGGGAAGGAAATGATTCTGCGTCTGACCTCGATAGTGACCATGATGAGGATTAGATCGCTTAGCGTGTAGTGGGAAGACTAATGTATCACTTTTATTTATGTAATGGACCTGTAGTTCCAAGTTGGCATTAGTAATCAGACTATCATGTAATGTTAATCGCACGTTTGGACGAACGTCAATGCAATTCCAGTCTTTGTCGTGAATCACGCTTTAAATTGCATGCGTTATGAGCACGATAAGTGGTCAAATTGGTGATGTCATGTTGCGAAAAAGAATTATTATGCCTCTGTTTTTATTGTGATTTTGAGAATTTTCTCCAGTAATTTCAGTTTGGCATGAATATCTAATTCATCTGCAATCTCTTGGCATCGACCAATAATCGCTTATTGTTGCAACTTCGCAGATGACGCGCACCCGTGCAGGAGCTAGTAGCAGCCAGGATGGCAACCATGATGACTTGCCACCCCCACCCCCGCCGTCTGCTCAGGAGTTCTTTGCCCAGTTCCTGGGTAGCCAGAGGACAATGGAAGAAGCTTTGCGCCTTATCGCGCAGAACACTGCTCGTGGCCACCCACAGCAACCAGGGGCTGAGCCAAATCAGCACAGTTCATTCAAGGAGTTCCTGGACACGAAGCCGCCAATCTTCAAGGTGGCTGAGGAACCACTGCAGGCCGATGAGTGGCTGAATACCATCGAGCAGAAATTTCGTCTGCTAAGGGTCACAGAGCACCTGAAAGCAGAATATGCTTCTCATCAATTGCAAGGACCAGCAGGAATCTGGTGGACGCACTTTCTGTCGTCTCTGCCTGCTAATGCGAGAGTGACCTGGGATCAATTCAAGCTGGCTTTTAGAGGACACCATATTCCACCGGGCCTAATGCGCATGAAAGCAGCAGAATTTATGAGGCTCACTCAAGGAACCAAGTCACTCACTGAATATATGCACGCATTCAACAACCTATCAAGATATGCTCCAAGTTTCGTGGATACAGAAGAGAAAAAGATTGAGAGTTTCAAGCGAGGTCTGGGTACCAAATTAATGAAGACTATGGCAAACTCCCGATGTGCCACGTACAATGAATTCATTAGTGATGCCTTGACCCAAGAAAATCATAACAACATGCATGCAGTTGCTAAAGGTCGCAAGAGGGCCTATGAGGCCGGTGCATCTGGATCTTTCCCGTCAAAGGCGCCTATCGCAGCTAGGCCACAATTCCGTCCACCTGCACCCAAGTTCAGGCCTCCACCACCGAAAGCTCAGAATAACAGGCCACAGAAACCCTTTCGTAAGGCGTTTACTATTGCCTTACCAAAAGGGAATGGCAATCAGGACAGCTCCGCCGGATTCAAAAGTAATCAACCTTGTTTCAACTGCAACCAACTAGGTCATTGGTCCAAGGAGTGCCCCCACCCCAAGAGGAATGGCAACCCCACACAGAACAATCAGAGGCAGGTGAATGCCAGGGCACGTCAGGGACAAGTGCATTATACTGCTGTGGAGGAAGTGCCCGCCGGAGAAGTTGTCACGGCTGGTATGTTTCTTGTCAATAAGCACCCCGCTGTTGTTTTATTTGATTCAGGAGCTTCTCATTCATTTATGAGTCAAGCATTTGCATCTAGACATGATCAAGAAATAATAGAAGTAAGTAAAGGGGGTTTTAACATAAGTTCAGCAGGGGGTACTGTTACTACCAAAAAGATAGTCAAAAATGTACTCATTTTGATACAAGGGAGGGAGTACACAACAGATTTGATAATATTGCCGGGATTGTCGATAAGTGTAATCTTAGGCATGAATTGGATGAAGTATCATGGTGCTCTTATTGACACTAGCACCCGTACCATTATGTTGAGAGAACCCACGGGAGGGAATGCTTTTCTAGTCCCACTCTCCCGCGAATTCGAACCCCAACATCTAGCCTGTGCTATCCAAGCCACCACCATATGTGATATTCCCGTGGTTTGTGAGTTTCCGGATGTATTTCCAGAGGAATTACCAGGTCTACCACCGGATAGGGACGTGGAATTTAAGATCGAATTAGTGCCAGGTACCGCACCCATATCCAGAAGGCCATATAGAATGCCACCCAACGAGTTAGCAGAACTTAAGGTTCAATTGCAAGATCTATTGGACAAAGGTCTTATCCAACCTAGCTCATCTCCATGGGGATGCCCGGCATTGTTCGTGAAAAAGAAGGATAAGTCACTAAGAATGTGTGTAGATTACAGACCACTCAATGCTGTGACCATCAAGAACAAATATCCGTTACCCCGCATCGACATCTTGTTCGATCAGCTAGCGAAGGCAAAGGTATTCTCCAAAATTGACTTGAGGTCAGGTTACCATCAAATAAAGATCAGACCGGAGGATATACCCAAAACTGCTTTCTCTACTAGGTACGGCTTATACGAGTATTTGGTTATGTCTTTCGGACTAACAAATGCTCCAGCCTACTTTATGTACCTAATGAACTCGGTATTCATGCCCGAACTTGATAAGTTCGTAGTCGTGTTTATCGATGACATATTGATTTATTCAGAAAATGAGTCAGATCATGAAGAGCATCTGAGGATTGTCCTATCCAGACTCAGGGAACATAAGCTATATGCCAAGTTGAACAAATGTGAATTTTGGTTGAGCAAAGTACCATTTTTAGGTCACATTTTATCCAGAGATGGAATATCAGTAGACCCATCCAAAGTACAGGAGGTCATGGATTGGAAAGCCCCAACTTCGGTGCATGAAGTTCGGAGTTTCCTAGGGTTAGCAGGATACTATCGTCGGTTTATTCCAGACTTCTCAAAAATAGCTAAGCCTATGACCAGACTACTTCAGAAAGATGAGAAGTACAAGTGGACATTAGAATGCGAAACAGCTTTTCACACCCTCAGAACTTTGTTGACTACAGCACCTGTGCTAGCACAACCAGACATTGAAAAGCCTTTTGATGTATTTTGTGATGCATCAGGAATAGGTTTGGGATGTGTACTTATGCAAGAAGGGAGAGTAATTGCATATGCCTCTCGGCAACTGAGAAAACATGAAGTCAACTATCCTACACATGATTTGGAACTTGCCGCCGTTGTCCATGCACTAAAGATATGGAGACATTACTTGTTGGGCAATGTATGTCATATCTTTACTGACCACAAAAGCCTCAAGTATATCTTTACCCAGCCAGAACTAAACATGAGGCAACGTAGATGGTTGGAATTGATTAAGGACTATAATTTGGAAGTGCATTACCATCCGGGTAAAGCTAATGTAGTAGCCGATGCACTTAGTCGAAAGTCCCATTGCAACACAGTGGAAGCGCTATTGGAAGATGGATTCAACTTGCTACATCCTGCTGTATTACACAATATCACAATCAGTTGTTCGCTTGAAGGCAAAATCATAGAGCTACAGCAGACAGATGTAGGAATAAGTCACATCAAGAGAAAAATGCAAGAGCAAGAGACCAAACATTTTAGATTGGACGAAAGAGGTGTATTATGGTTTGAGGACCGACTAGTGGTGCCGAAAGACCGTGAGCTAAGGAATCAAATTTTAGAAGAAGCTCACTCCTCCAAATTGTCTATCCACCCGGGTAGTAGTAAGATGTATCAAGATTTGAAAACCCGTTTTTGGTGGACTAAGATGAAGAAAGAGATCGCAGCCTATGTTGCAAGGTGTGATAACTGCAGTAGAGTGAAAGCCGTCCATATGAAAACCGCTGGATTACTTCAGCCATTGCCTATTCCAGGATGGAAATGGGAGGAAATCAGTATGGACTTTATTACAGGCCTTCCAACAACACCACAAGGTCACAATTCAATCTGGGTCATTGTTGATCGTCTCACCAAGTCAGCACACTTCATACCCGTGAACACGCGGTATATAGTTGGGAAATACGCTGAAATATATGTTGCCCAGATCGTGAGATTGCATGGAGTACCCAGGACCATAATCTCAGATAGAGGACCACAGTTCATAGCTCGTTTCTGGGAGCACCTACACCAAGCTTTGGGAACCAAGCTAATCAGAAGCTCAGCTTATCATCCACAAACTTCAGGACAGACAGAGCGAGTGAACCAAATCCTAGAAGATTTACTTAGGGCTTGTGTTATATCTTCAAAAGGTTCATGGGAGAAATGGTTACCTTTAGCTGAATTCTCCTATAACAACAGTTATCAAGCGAGTATCAAAATGGCTCCATTTGAAGCCTTGTATGACAGAAAGTGCAGAACTCCATTGAATTGGATTGAGCCCGGTGAAAGAAGATATTTTGGTATTGATTTTGTCAATGAAGCCGAAGAACAAGTACGTATCATCCAACAACACATGAAGGCAGCTCAATCAAGACAGAAAAGTTATGCCGATAGAAGAAGAAGACCACTAACTTTTGAAGTAGATGACTATGTGTACTTAAGAGTATCACCCATGAAAGGTGTGAAGAGATTTGGGATGAAAAAGAAGCTTTCACCAAGATATGTAAGGCCATACAAAATTTTGGAACGAAAAGGGAATGTTGCGTACAAGCTACAACTACCACCAGAGATGAGTGCAATCTTTGATGTGTTCCATGTTTCTCAGCTAAAGAAATGTCTTCGAGTACCGGGAGAAGCTATTGCACCCACCAACGTGCAGCTTCAATCGGATCTGACCTATGAAGAAAAGCCAATTCGAGTATTAGAAGTGATGGAGAGAGTAACAAGGAGTAAGATCATTAAGTTCTATAAGGTGGTGTGGAACAATCATAGTGAACAAGATGCTACGTGGGAAAGAGAAGATTATCTGCAAGAAGTTTATCCCGCCTTTTTCCAAGAATGGTAGGTCTTGCAAATCTCGGGACGAGATTTTTATAAGGGGGAGGGGCTGTAACACCTCGAGTGTTAGCCTTGCATAACTTGACTTGCATAACATGAGCATGAGCATCAAGCATTCATAAATCATCATTTACATATGAAACATTTGATCGAAACACATGAAACATTTCTTGTTATTTCGTGTTTCTTGTAACATATGCATATGATCATGTGCAACTAAATGCTAGTGTGTAATGTTGGTCACTATAACACCTTAGCTACACTTAGGTTAACAAAAGGAACCTTGTTCATGAAGACCACATTTCTTGATCAAGCATTTAAGTGTTATTTCATGTGTTGACCTGAATGGCTATATGTGTGACTACTACATGAAATGCTTAAATGACCTTGCAAATTGTTTTAACATGCTTAGAGTATCATCATGAACAACTTTGGTATTTAGTGCTAAGGCTAGTTTGGTCATTTAGCCATGGTTTGAATGTGTATCTTGATTTCAAAGGGGCATGTTTGACTAAAGTTGAACTAGGTGTTAGGGACCTTGCATGGAGGAGTTCACTAAAGCAAAGTTGTAGTATTTGACATAAGGAACAACTTTCATTTTTAGGTCATGGACTGATTTTGCTTCTAACATGCTTGAATGGGTCCCACAAAAACCAGCAAAATCCAGTTTTCAACACTTAACAAATTTTCTAAGTGTATGCTCGACTGTCAGCCTGACAAGCCGACTTGGAGCATGATTTTTCTCAGTTTAGGTTGCGAATTAGAGTATGCTGCCTTAACAAGAGTTGGAGATGGTACATGGTTCTACAACTTCTATTCAGTACGTTTGCACGAAGGAGCCACGGTTTAGCTAGAAAATCAACGAGAAAACACGCTGTCAGGCTCGGCCATCGCGCGACTGACGAAACTGAATCGCGGCGTCATGGCCGACCGGCTTCAGACACCGCGCGCCGCGTGTCCCCGGTGGCGGCCGAGCGTCGCCAGCGCCCTGACCGCGCAGGCCACGCCGCGTCTGGGCACGCCTTCAAGTCGCCCGCGCTCGCCCGCAACGCCCAGCGCCTGCATTTTCGTTTTCCCGGCTCCTCCTTCGCCGTCCGCAGCACCCGCAAGCATAGCCGTCGAGCTCCCGCAGCGCCACCGTCGTCGTTGACGGCACCAGCCTCGCCTAGCCGCTTCTCCATCACCGCAACCGCATAGCCGTCTTCCCCGCGACTCCCTACGCCAGCCAGTGCCCGCCGTTTTAAGCTCGGTGAGCTCTAGCCCCGCACACCGCCTCGCCGGAGCTCCGCCGCAAGTCCCGTCACCGTGGCCGCTGCGCCACAGTCCACCTCTCCATGTGTTAGCTAGCGCGCTAGGTCCGCCGTAGTACCCTAGTGCTCGTCCGAGCCTTAGATCGAGCCACCATGGACGTCGCCGGCGTTTTGCCGTGGTCCAGCCTCGCCGTTCCGCCATGGCCGCCGCCGCTAGCTCTAGGGTCAGCCATAGGGCCGGCCAAGTGGCTCAATAGGTTCGCCAGGTCATGTCGGTCCTACCCTGATGACCTCACCACCGGCGAAGCTCGCCGTCGTCGAGCCGCAGCCGCGCAGTGCCCAGCAGCGCCGCTGCTCTGCTCTGTGTCGATGACGTGTGGGGTCCCCTGACCAGCGGGTCCCACCTGTCAGCGACAGCAGTAGTGTAGGCTAAGCCATTTTGAATCCAGTTTTTGATTGGTTTTGTTATTTTTGTATCTGCAGATTGGTAGCTCCAAAAATGTTGAAATAAATATGGTTGTGTTCCTTAGGAAGTGTAGTATTTAGGAAAAATATGTTCTTGGCTTCAACAGTAGAAATTTTTGGAGATTTAAATAGGGTTTTCAAATGTGCTTTTGAATGCATTTAAATTTGTTTATTTTATATCTAGAGTTCCTGTGCTCCAAAAATTATGAAATTTTTGTGGTAGGCTATTCTTGTTATACATGAGCTTGGATAAAAATTTGAGGACCAGTGCATGTGTAGATCTATAGTTGTAGATTTTTCTTTTATAAATAGTTAATCCTTGCATGAATTTTTATAAATTAATTATAAGTCCAAAATTCATGAAATTAATTGGAAATGATACTAGTACCATATGGATGTTAAGAAAAATAAGAAATCTGTTGCTTGACACTTTTCAATAGGATTTTCCATTTATGCTATTTCAAGCCTTGCTTCCTTATCATTTTTGTATAGGATGTTTTACTTAGTAAAATGACCTGAAATTTTTATAGTAGTCATTTGATAGCATTATTAAGGCTCTGTAAATTTCTGAGAATTTATTAAGCACATCTGATATATATTTATTATTTAACCTAGATATCTAAATAAAATAATAAAGGCAATTTAATAAATAGTTTGGGCTTTGCCATTATATTATCCTAACTATGTTTGGTATGCTTAAACTGTTGGTAGGTTCTAGGTTGTCAATTTGTGAATAATGACATGAAGTAGAGGTGTTATTACTTTATATTGCATGTTAAGTCATTTCCGGACTGATTCTAGAAAATGATGAGTTGCATGTTGAAACTGATGTAGACTGTAAAAATGGTTAATAACAAAGTTGTAGAAAATTTGATAAGCTTTCCAGAAAGTCCAGGATCACTAGATTTGGAATTGTAGAACTCCAGTTATGAGTGAAACAAGTAGATACTGTTTATGGCATAGTCGATGCATTGTAGAAGTAGTTAAGTAGTAAGCGAGAAGAGATATGCACCTACTCAAACAACGTGATGCACTTGTTAACATATATGCATTCGTAATACTTATACCATACTCATGCATCTAGGATCGGAGGAAGAAATCACGTTGCTGGAATTCGAAGAAGCAGAGGAAGGGAACCCGCAGGAGAATCCGCAAGCCGCAGCTCCCGAAGGCGTGGAGCAGAACCCTGAAGAGCTTCCGGAGTGCCCTGACCATCGTCCTACTTCCTTTCTACGAGGCAAGCCCCGGAGCATTATAAGTCTCCCAGTAATTTACAAATGTTTACTTACGTATTTATGATTGATGCATTAGGTTATAAGAGTTGAATGAAACCACTTGATGCATGTACATTCCTTGTCCAGATATTACACCTTTAACCGGTATAGGTCCAGGATCGAATATATATATGCTTAGCCATGCTTAGACCGGTAGAAGTCGGGTGATGTCCTGTCACCTGCGAGATATAGGTGGATACCGGAGCACAGTTGGCTATATCTGCTATCGTGGAACAGAACCATGAGGTAAAAGTAAATTGAGACCAGACGGGAAGTCGATAGGGAAGCAACAAGGCATGGAGGTCTTGGGTGTGGACTTATCCCCGTCTGTGTCGATTAAGGACCGTACCGTTGTTGGCGCTTCTGACAAGATTGAACGCATGCCTCTCACTTAGCTGGCCGGATAACTCGTTCCGACCGCGAAGCCGAGTAATTCAACTCAGGCCGGGAATCGTTCTGTTGTGCGCTCCTTCCGGGGAACGATCAGACTGAGCCCAAGGGCAGGCTTGGCCTGAGCATCCTGGCATCTGGTGTTCCAGATTGTGCGGCGCAGTATGAACCCGCGAAATGTGTACCGGAGTTGTACCAAAGGTGACCTAAGACTATCATGGCTGGTAGATCTGGGTTTGTGTTAGGAATAAATTCCCAGCTGGTTGAAATCGATTCGAATCGCTGTCTCTCCCGGATAGTGAGAAACTTGGCTAGTCCCAACATCGTAGTAACTGTGTTATGAAACATGATGGTTCGGATGAATATGGAATTATATTACCTGCTATGGTTACTATTGTATGATTCTAAATAATATACCACATGTTTGGCACAGGGTAGTTGCTAATCTAGAAATGGATAGTTATAATTAACTTGATAAAGGAATCACAAGTGTACAAAGATTAATTGCCTTTTTCGCAAAAATGTTGTCAAGTTACGTCCACTTATACAGCCTTGCATAATCCTTGGAGTCATTTATTTCTGGTTCATGACAGGTAAGTCTAGCTGAGTACCTTCTCGTACTCAGGGTTTATTTTCCCATTGTTGCAGATGGCACTGTGTATCATGGTTATTGCAAGAGTTGCTTCTATCCCGCTGTGGATGAGGAGTAAGCCTTGGGCAGGCTTCCTTAGTAATTCCTATCTTTGCTTTTGTGGATCGTGATCTGGCATGGCACTGTATCAAACTACGTTGGAAACTTATCTTCGAACTTATTTGCTTCCGCTTTAATTATCAAACTTGGTTTGTAATAACTTTCTATTCGTACTCTGATGATGAAAAGTATCTGTGAACTTTATGTAATATGTGGCATGTATGTTGAATCCTGTACGATCTTGGTTGTTGTAAATCGTTTATCGAGACCCGTCGTGGTACTCGACGGACTACCGGGTTTATATGGGTTCAAGTATGACAGCGCGACCGCTTGCGGATTGCCATTATACTTGTATTCTTATAAATTGGTCGGTTCTGCGACAGTGGTCTGGGCAGTCCATGAGCACGGTAGTGGTCTGGGAAGTCCCCGAGCACGGCAGTGGTCTGGGCGGTCCCAGAGCATTGTAAGAGTCTGATCCATCCTTGAGCGCAAAACAGGCATCGAAAATACGAACGCCATTGATGTATTTATTCGGTGTATTTATTTATCTCCATTCTCTGCCAAGTCCAGTCTAACATGCCTGGTCAAAAAAGCAGATGGGTATAATACGTCATTCTGTCTTCTTACTCTTTTCTAGCAAACAGTCGCTTGGCACCTGTATGGAGGTGCGTCAGTGTGGGCCCTCTTACACTATCAACAAAGAGGCGCGCACACTGGTAACGAAGGAGCGCGTTTATTGGCGTAGATCTCGAGGTTGTGTGAACAACCGTCTGCGGCGCGTGCGCACGTCTCCCAATAATCTCAGGCGGACGAAACGACGGAGCTCTTTGTTATATATAATGTAGATCTAGTAAGTTACTCACACCGTTCCCCATTGTCATTCGCCGCCGCAACCTTCTTCTTCCTCTTACCAAACCCTATTCCTCCGAAAATCATTGCCAACCCCCTCGCCACCACATCCACCCCCTTAGTAAGGACAGGCTAATGGCGAAGAGAGACGCCCAGAAGAAAGGTGGAGTCATGGCGAAGGAGTGGTGGAAGTCGCGGAGCAATGAGCAGACCATCGAAGACCTCGTCGCCATGGGAGTGCTCCACAACAAGGCACTCGCGGGATGGCGTGCGCCAGAAGGAGAAAGCTTCCCCGATCCACAACCAGGTGAGATTGTGGTTTTCGAAGACTTCTTCAAATGGGGTTTTGGGATTCCAGTGCACCCTTTCCTTCAGGGTCTCTGCTTGTATTATGAGATTGGGATTTGCAATCTGCATCCCAACTCGATTCTTCTTATCTCCACCTTCATCCATCTCTGCGAGTCTTATGGTGGCTTCCAGCCCCATTTCGACCTCTTTCGCCACCTGTTCTGTCTTCGGAAGAAAGGGAGCGGTGGCTCGAAGATAGCCGGAGGCGTCTACCCGAATCTGCGCGACGGCATGAAAGCCCAATACTTGCACTGCCCCTGGAACACCTCGCTGGACGAGTGGTACAAGAAGTGGTTCTACATCCGTGAAGAGCCGAACACCATCACCCTGTGCGACGTGGGGCTGATTCCGGAGAAGAAGAATAGCTGGACAGAGAAGCCCGAGAACATGGAGCAGATCGCCGAACTGCTCGGGATGATCCCGTGGGGAAAGCTAGATGGCCCAAGTGTGGTCGGGAACTTCATCAGCCGAAGGATCCAGCCCTGCCAGAAGAGGGTTCATCCAGGCTTCGAGTACCAGGGGAGCGCAGATCCAACAAGGACCAGGAAAGAGCTGCTCGACAAGATGGAAATCAAGGCCAGGATTGGGGAGCTATTCAACCTGGCTGATCCCAATTATGTCATGCTGAACGACATCGAGCACGCCTTCAAGCTGGCTCAACCTCCCCCAAAGGTAAATGATGCTTCCTTTTAACTGTAGAGTCATGTTGTAACAAGAAAATGACTGTTGTCCCTGTTTTGTGTCTCAGTGTAATGGTCGTGACCGGGCAACAGTGTTCGTGTCGCCTCCCCCCCGGTGTGGATTGGCCGCAAGCTGCCGGCCCAGCCGCCCAGACCAGCGCCAGGACCGACGATGTCCACTGGGCGACACTCGAGACTGTGGAGGATGCATCGACCAGAGCCGCTGGCAAGCGTTCGGCTGCCAGCAAACGACGCCAAGCCATCTTCCCCCTGTCGGACGACAAAGTAGAGGATGCGGACATCTTCCGGCTCGTCCCTCGAAAGAGGAGAAGACAAATGGGGTCGATAGAGCAGGGTGGCTCCTCTGTGCTAGCAGTGATCGCATCACCGACCACTGCAACACAGAGGACAAGCGAGGGAAACGTCGAGCATCAAACCCCGACGCCTGTACCGGAGGTGGAAAGAGTCCCGGTGGAACCTGCCGAGCACGCGGAGCAGGGGCGGTCGAGGAGACGCTCCTTCTCCACATCATTCCGTGCTTCGAAGCTGTAAGTATCTATATCTTTAATGTAAGCTTGTAATTTGCATTGGATACTATTATCTTCTGAACTTGTCTCTGATATACTAGGTCAGCGTCCACCGAGAACCCCGACCAGCTAGCCGGGTGTGGCACAACTTCGCCAGCAATGGCGGGACAAACTGCCCAGCAGCCAGCCGTGGAGGAGCCTATAGTAGGAACTCCACCGGGACCTCAGCAGGTGGATGACCAGACGTCAGTCCCTGAGCAGCTGGTCGAGAAGACAGCAGAGCAGAGTACAAGTGCTCCGAGCACAGACCCTGCTGAGGCGGATACCTTGGCGCTAAGGGAACCGGATCTAGCTGAGGAGCAGCAGCCAGAAGTGGCACAGAGCACTCTTGCCGACGCGATGGCTCGTGGAAAAGCCATGGTGGTCGCGGAGACTACAGGCTCCAGACCAGCGCTGCCCCCTAAACAGGAAGCTGAAGAGGACGAAGTTGAAGAAGTCCTGGGCCGTCCCCAAGATAAGCGACAACATGTATATGTGTCGCGCTGGTGGAACGACGAGTGGGTGATGCACGAAGAAATCCCCGAGGTCGAAGAGACCCTAAAAGTCGAACGAGCGGCAAAGCGTCTAGTGACAGAAGTCCAGGTATGTCTGGTTTGGCCACTTGACCATGTTATGTAGTCGAATTGTCTGACTTAGCTTGTCTATATGCAGGACTTGATGAAAACTGCAAAGTACCGAAAGAGGTGCTTTGACTAGATTGAAGGGATCACGGCGACCAATAAAGAACTGACGGCCGAAGTGGAACGCTTGCGCCGCCAACTTGAAGCCGCCGACCAGGAGAGGACAGAGCGAGAAGCACAGAACCAAAACCTAGTCGGCCAGCTCAATAACAAAGAGCGGGAGATAACAAGTAAATTTTCATCTTATCATAACAAGTGCAGGACTTGTGTTGTTGCATTCTTGGTAGTAGCAGCTGTAATGCAGGTTTTGAAGCTGAAGTGACCCGCCTCCAAGGGGAGAATAGCTGTGTGACCGCAGAGTGTGGTCGCCTAAAGGAGGACAACGAGAAACTGGCGCGCGACCAGTCTGAACTCCGGGACCGCACCACCAAGATGAAGGAGGATCTGAAAAGTGAGTATTCTAGACCACTTTTTTATTCTGTTGCCCGCCTTGTCTTGTCTTGCCATTACATTTGATGTTTTGTACGGTGTTCAGTTTTAAAAGTCAATGCCAAGAGGCATCTAGAGGCCGTGATCAAAGAGCGTGATGGCTGGAAAGCACAATACCTCGAGACCACCGAGGAGCGGGACGTGTGGAAGAACCGGTGCCAAAAAGTGGCAACTGGCATTGTGCCTGTCCTCGACCTTATCGACCCGATGCTCACAGAGGAAGAGCCGAGGATGCCCCAGCTCGGGCTGGTCGAGAGATGCCGACAAGCGTGGGGATGGTTCCAAGAGTTCGTGAAGGAGGTAGGTGAGTACACGGGTGCCCATGTACTAAGCATGGTGCGTGCCCACTACCCCCTGATCGATCTCAAGCGCCTGGAGGCTGGGTACCTGAAGGAGGTAGACCCAGACAAGGCAGAGGAGCTTCGGATGGCCTAGCTGGACTTGTCGTCAAAGATAATTGGCGATATTAACCTGTGTGGAGGTGGGACAACACCTGTATAGGGTATGCCATCGACAAGTCAGCTGGAAATGCCATCAGCTGCAAGCCAACCAACGAAGCCTGCGGTCTCGACCAGCCAGGCACCGGCGGGGCCATCCCCTTCAGCTCGACTAGCACAAGAGTCCCCGAGACTCGAGTAGGGTATCGGAAGCGGTGAGCAGTAAGTGCCATGCGCCCCGACCAGCCAATGTAATAGGCTTAGAGCTGTAGAAGGAGGACATAGTTGTGTTATTGTGAACTTGAGCCTCTTCAGGCAAGCTTGTAATAACATAATTGTATATTATTATAAGCTTGTTTGCTTTGTATAAAGCGTATTTAAGCTTGATACTTTATGTTGGTGTAACTAAGTAAGAACATGTTAACGTTCTGTTTAGTTGTACCATCGTGCTCGACACATCATCCCGAAAAGTTTGTGCGGCCCTAGTTTTCCATGTGGTCGGAGTGTGAGGTCCGGTGACCTGTGCACACGTAGACACAGACAAGTTAAACCAAGGGGGACCTGCCGATCACCCGTAACGTAGGGAGCGGATCCCATGCACGTATTGGGAGGAACTGGAGATAGGGCCTGCTCCGAAAACCGTAGAAGGAGTGGTGGTCGGCTTTTACTGGCTAAGTTAGAATAACCATAAAACTCAAAATGACACATTAGAGTGGTTGGAGAAATCATAATTGCTTTATTGAATTAAATCGAAAGTACAAGAGGAGTACATATCTCAGTAGTTAAGCATAGAAACGTCTAAGCTTGTCGATGTGCCACGAGTTTGGTACGTCCGTACCGTCCAGGTGAGCTAACCTGTAAGACGTTGGTCGTGTGACTTCCTTGATCATGAAGGGTCCCTCCCATGGGGTTGCGAGTTTGTGTACACCAGCCTGGTTCGTCTTCCACTTCAGGACCAAGTCCCCGACCATGAAGAAACGCTCTTTAACGTTCTTGTTGTAGTACCTGCGCAAAATAGCAAGATATTTGGCCGTGCGTACACAAGAATCGAGCCTTTTCTCTTCGGTGCTGTTCACTTCTAGCTCCCGTACTTCATTGACCTTGCCTTCGTCGAAGTTCTCTACTCGTGCTGATCAGAAAGCTATATCTGGTGGGAGGACAGCCTCAGCGCCGTAAACCATAAAGTATGGTGAGACGCCGGTGTTACGACTGGGCTGCGTCCTGAGGCCCCAGACCACAGCTGGTAACTCTTTGAGCCATCTTCTAGGAGCTTTGCTATTTTCTCTGTACATCCTCTTCTTTAATGCGTCCAAGATCATGCCATTTGCCCGCTCGACTTGCCCATTAGCTCTAGGGTGCGCCACCGAGACGTATTTTACTACTATGCTCCTTTCATCGCAGAAGTCCCAAAAAGCATTCCCGGTGAACTGAGTACCCAGATCGGTGATGATGCTGTTGGGTACGCCAAAACGGTGGATGACCTGGTCGAGGAACGTGACAGCCTTCTCTGAGGATGCCTGTACCAGAGGCATGTATTCTATCCACTTAGAAAATTTGTCAATCAGCACGAAGATGCATGTAAATTTTCCAGGAGCCGGTTTAAAAGGCCCGATCATATCCAGTCCCCAACATGCTAAGGGCCAAGAGGCTGGAATCGTCTGGATCTCATGTGCTGGTACATGGATTCTCTTGGCGAAGAACTGACAACCCTCACAGCGGTGGACTAGCTTCTCTGCGTCGGCTACTGCTGACGGCCAATAAAACCCTGCTCGGAAAGCCTTGACGACCAATGTTCTTGAGGCCGCATGGTTGCCGCAGGAGCCAGAGTGGATTTGGTCCAGGAGATGTTTGCCTTCCTCCTGGGTTATACACTTCATCAAGATTTTCTCCTTTGCGTTTTTGCGCCATAACTTGCCACCGACAAGCAGATACTGCTTACTGCGACGCATCTGGCGCTCGTTTTCTGTCCGATTAGTATGACCGCTGCCATCTGTTAAGTACTCGATGAAAGGTGTTCTCCAGTCTGGCTCATGAGTGGTCGGAGGCGGCTCGGTTGTGCTCGGCGCCGGAACCACAGCCACTAATTGCTGGTCTGGAGCTTTGTCGACCGTGGAATCTTCCTCTTCGATGGAAGGCGTGAGCAGGTCTTGGATGAATACGCCATGTGGGATTTTGGCTCAGGATGATCCTAACTTTGACAGCGCATCCGCTGCTTGGTTCTTGTCCCGGACCACGTGTATGTATTCGATGCCATAGAACCTGCCTTCCAGCTTTCTTATCGATTTGCAATATGCGTCCATCTTTTTGCTGGTCGTGTCCCAGTCCTTGTTGAGTTGGTTGATGACCAGAGCCGAGTCTCCGTAGACATAGAGACGTTTAACGCCAAGCTCAACCGCAATGCGTAAACCATGCAGGCATGCTTCATATTCGGCGGCGTTATTAGATGCCGGGAAATAAATCCTGAGGACGTACCGGAGCTGCTCCTTGGATGGTGATATGAAAAGAACCCCTGCTCCCACACCGTCAATGTTGAGAGAGCCATCGAAGTACATCGTCCAATATTCGTCGGATCCCAGAGAGGCAGGCGTGCTTAAGTCTGTCCACTCGACGATGAAATCGATGAGTGCCTGAGACTTGATTGTAGTACGGCTTGCAAATTCCAAGGAGAAGGGGCATAGCTCCATTGCCCATTTGATGATGCGCCCGTTCGCATCCTTATTGCGAGTGATGTCCCCCAAAGGGTACTCGGTCATGACCACCACACGATATCCGTCGAAGTAATGTCTCAACTTTCGGGATGTTATCAGTATGGCGTAGAGCAATTTCTGAATCTGTGGGTACCTGGTCTTGGATTCGTTGAATACCTCACTGATGAAATAAATTGGCCACTGTACCTTATAGGCATGGCCCGGCTCATCGCGCTTGACCACCATGGTAGTGGAGACCACCTGATTGGTTGCTGCAATGTAAAGTAGGAGAGTTTCATCTTCTCTGGGAGCAGTGAGGACTGGAGGTGATGTAAGGTAATGTTTTAGCTGCGTGAAGGCAGCGTCTGCTTCCTCCGACCACTCAAACTTCTCGGATGCTTTGAGCAGTTTGAAAAATGGTAGTCCTTTTTCTCCTAATCTTGATATGAAACGGCTTAGAGCGGCCATGCATCCGGTAAGCTTATGGACATCCTTCACCTTTTTGGGGGGCTTCATGTCTAAGATAGCTTTGACTTTCTCCGGATTAGGGCGTATGCCGTCGTAACTAAAGATGTTGCCCAGCAATATACCAGAAGGAACACCAAAGATGCACTTCTTTGGGTTTAACTTCCATTGGAATGTATTGAGGGCCGCGAAGGTACGTTTTAGGTTGTCAACAAGGGTATGCGCTTCCTTGGTTTTGACAACTACATCATCCACATAGGCCTCTACTAGGTCATCTTTTATCTCGTCTGCGAGGCAGGCCTGAATGGCGCGTTGGTATGTAGCCCCGGCGTTCTTGAGCCCGAACGACATAGTCATGTAGCAGTAGGTGCCGAAAGGCGTGATGAAAGACGTCTTGATCTGATCGTCCTTTTTGAGAGCGATCTGGTGATAACCAGAGTAGCAATCGAGAAAGGAAAGGAGCTCGCAACCGGTGGTTGAATCTACGACCTCGTCTATGCGAGGTAAGCCGAAGGGGTCCTTAGGGCAGTGTTTGTTGAGATCAGTGTAATCAACGCACATTCTCCATTCATTATTCTTTTTGCGTACAAGAACCGGGTTGGCTAACCATTCCGGATGATACACTTCTTTGATAAATCCGGCTGCCAAAAGCCGTGTCACTTCTACCCCAATCGCCTCCTTTTTGTCGCGAGCGAACCGTCGTAGCTTCTGCTTGATAGGTTTGGCCTTGCTGTTGACATTTAAGGAGTGCTCGATCAAGTTTCGAGGTACACCGGGCATGTCGGTAGGTTTCCATGCGAACACATCCACGTTGCTCCTCAAGAACCCGACGAGCATGTCTTCCTATTTGGGATCCAGGTTGGCCCCGATAAGGGCCGTTTTGCTGGAGTCGCCGTCGACCAGCTGGATCACCTTGTGCTCCTTTGACTTGATGTTCTTGCGTGGTGTCTCAAGGTCTAGGATCTCCAGGTGGTTGGCTGAGGTCTTCTTAGCGTCGAGCACGGTCTCGGCCATGCGAATAGAGAGGTCGTGGGCCTCTGCTATTTTGAAGCTGTCGTCCTCGTAGGTATAAGCTGTGTATACGTTGCCCCTGAGGGTTAGAACTCCTTTCTCGGTAGGCATCTTGAGCACCAGATACCTGTAATGAGGTATGGCCATGAACTTGGTGAGCGACGGTCGACCAAGAATAGCATGGTAGGTGCCGTCGAAGTCAGCAACCACGAAGTTGACGTAGTCGGTGCGGAAGTGGTCCGGAGTCCCAAATTGCACAGGTAGCATGATCTGCTCGAGAGGTGTAGAGCTCTGTCCGGGGAGAACACCCCAGAACTGTGCCTCATACGGCTTGAGGTCCGCCTAGGCTATTTTCAGGGCAGGCATGCTGTTCTTGAACAGTATATCGATGGAGCTGCCGCCGTCGATCAGTACTCTGTCAAACTGAACCTTGTTGATACAAGGATCGAGGACCAGGGGAAAACACCCTGGCTCAGGTATGGCGGCCCATTGGTCCTTCCTGCTAAAGTAGATTTCGCGGTGAGACCACGGAGGGAGCCGCGGATCAGTGAGAAGGTTGTCGGTGTTTGCCACGTTCAAGCAAGCACGGGCGAGCAGCTTGCATTCTCGTTTGGTCTCAATGGACACCTTGCCGCCAATGATGGTGTGTACGCGATCAGTTGGCATGACGTATTTATGACGAGGGTCTGCATCGTCATCGTCGTTATCTTCGTTGCGCTGTTCCCCTGCGTCGTTAGGCTTGTTGGACGTATCCGGAGCCTATTGACGTGTGTAGATAGTCTTGAGGATGCGGCAATTCTCCATGGTATGGTTCGACTTAGGATGGAGCTGGCAGGGCCCCTTCAATGCTTTGGCATAGTCGTCTTCGTAGTTACGACGTCCGCCCCCCTTTTTAATGGTATTGACCTCGCCGTCGTCTTCCCGAGCACGCTTGCTCCTGTAATCGTCACGGCGGTTACGCCGCTGATTACGTTGGTCATGGTGGTCGCGGGAGTCGTTGCGCTGGTTGCGGCGGTCAAAATTGTCGTTCCGACCACGACTGCCACGGTAATCGTCGCGGTGTGGGGGGGTGGTCGGAACGTGGAACCCTTGCTGCTTCTTCAACAATTATCTTTTTAGCGTCGTCGGCATCCGCGTATTTCTTGGCGGTGGCCTGGAGCGCTGTGACTGATTCGGGTCTCTTGCGGAGGAGCTTGTCCCTTAGGGCGTCATGGAAGCAGAGGCCAGTGATGGAAGCCTCGATTGCCTCGTTGTCGGAGATTGATGGGACCTTGATGCGCATCTCCGAGAAGCGCCAGACGTACTCGCGTAGTGGCTCATCTTTTCGATCTCGAATCTGTTGCAGATCGTATTTGTTGCCTGGCTGTTCACAAGTAGCAATGAAGTTGTCGATGAAGGCTTGCTTGAGCTCCTGCCAAGAGTCAAAGTAGTTTGCAGGCAAGCTGACCAGCCATTGGTGACCTGCATGGCCAACAGTGACTGGGAAATAGTTAGACATGACGTGTTCATCCGCCATGGCTGATCTGCACGCGGTCTCATAGAGCATGACCCATAATTCGGGGTTTTCCTTGCCGTCGTACTTTTGAAGTTTTTTGAGTTTGAAATTTTTGGGCCATATGACTTGGCGAAGGTGTGGAGTAAACTGCTTCAAACCCGGCGGGCCGTGGGCAGTGTCATATTCCATACGGCGATAGCTTTCATGGGATGCACGATCATTGGCTCTCTGGTTGATGCGAGCGCGCAGATCAGTCCACCGAGGTAATGGCGGAGATCGTTATTGCCATCACGGCGATCTCGATTGCCATCTGGATTAGCCCTGCGACCGTGGTTATCACGGCGATTATCGCGGTTATCTCGGCGGTTGTCATCTCGAACGTCGTGGCGGTTATCCTCCCGGCCACCATCATGACCACCGTTTCCGCCTTGACGGTTGTCCGATGGGTCGTTGTTGCGTGAGCCACGTTGGTTGAGTGGCTGTGAGCGACTTGAGTATTGGCGGCTGTGGCTTGATTCCACTGAAACGGATGGAGCCCGGGCTTGATTCATCATCTCTGCGGTCTGAGCCATAGCAGCCGTCAGATAAGCTTGTTTGTCATCGCAAACTGCCTGGGTCTTGGGAGTGTTGGGTAGCCGCTGCATTATCGCCATGGCGACGGCTACGTTGGCACTTGGAGTCTTGAAGACTTGTTTGTCCCCCACCCTGTCGAAAGCATTGTTGAGGTCACGTGGCTGGACCCTTATGCGTCGTGCCTCCTAGTCTGCTTTAGCTTCGATCTGTCGGTGATTAAACCGGTCAATATTGCGTGCTTCGCGAGCAGTTCTTTCTTGTTCTATTTCGCCAACTGCTGGCGGCTCGTCATTGCTGACAACATGGATCAAATCCCCTCGTCTTGGCGGGAAAGACGGAAATTGGGGGAAACCTGGGGCGTGGTCTGGGAGATCCAGATCGTATTTGACGCCTTCATCTACATGATGCTGAAGCTCGGTGTGGACAGATGCATTAGATGCGATGCCAGACGAGGAGCTGGAGTCGCCCTCTCGGACTGTGTGGATGGATCCTTCTTGATAATCTTCAATCCAGACCATGTTGACGAAGTTGCATGGCTTCGGCTGAGGTCGGTGTATAGGACACAGATCCAAGCGGCGTTGTAAGTTATACGCATAGCTGGAGGCAGCGTTTCGCAGGCTGTAGGGCTGGGCCTGGTGTCTCTCCGTCGAGGCTTCATACTCAGAGAGTTGAAGACCCGTCGCGAAGACTGGCCGGCGACGAGCGGAGCGCCCCTCAGGAGTAGATATGACCACGAGATCTGTACCAAGTCGTGTAGGACGACTGGCCCGAACTGGTCGGGTAGATCTGTTGTGGGAAGCGGTTACCTGCTCATTAGGTTGACTTTGAATCATACTTACCAGAGCTAGGGTTTCAGCGAGTTTGATGCCGACCCGATCGATGGAATCGAGTAGGTCGGTGTTGTCGATCTGCTTCCCTTTGTAGCGGGGAAGCAGATGACGGGTTGTCGGCATGGCTAAAGACGATGTAGGCGCGGTCGGAGCCAGATGTACCGTGGTCGGAGCCAGATCCATTGTGGTCAGAGCCGTATCCGTCGTGGTCAGAGCCGTAGCCGATGCAGGGGAAGTAGTGGTCGGCGCAGACTGAATCCATGCCTTCTCCGTAGTCATGGCGACGAAGTCGTCGGAGCCGGTGGTCCATGTGATCTGGCCGACGGTGAACGTGAGGCCGCTCGGCGTAGCCATGGAGCCAGAGGAGATGACCATCTTGTTTGCTTGGAGAGCAGTACGCACACCCCCTACCTGGCGCGCCACTGTCGACGAAATATGGTCGGTAGTCTACCTAGGGGTATGCCCAAGGTAGTAGATTATCGGCAGACAGATGCGCAAGCCCCAAACAAGACGGTGACGCAAGACAGACATGAGGTTTTATCCAGGTTCGGCCGCCAAGAAGGCGTAATACCTACGTCCTGCGTCTGATTTGTATTGCTGTATGTCAATGAGAGATATTTTTTAGAGGGGTCCCCTGCCCGCCTTATATAGTCCGGGGGGCAGGGTTACAGATCTGGAAACTAATCCTAGTTAGTTACAATTGCCATATGTGGCCGGATAAGGATTCCTATTCTAACCGACCAGGATCCTGCTTGATCACCAAATCCGTCTTGATTCCTTGTGCGGGACTCCAATCAGGTTAGCCGGGCCGCACGTCGTCTTTCGGGTGGACCGGACCCGTTGATCCGGGCCAGCCCAAGCTTAGCCGTAAGGGTATAGGGGTTAATACCCCCACAAATGGTATCTAAGTGATTCTTTTCGATATACGCTCGGGGTACCCCGTTCTATGGTATCCGACAGTAGCCCCCGAGCCTCACGGAGAGTGTGAGCGCTCTTCTTGAGGTTTTGATGAGGCTTGACTTGTGGTAGCTTCTAGCGGAATAGTATGTCGTACTTCGAGGTTTCGGTGGGTGCGCGCGAGCGCACCCGCCGGGTGTAGCCCCTGAGGCCCTAGGGGAGTGGATTCACTCGTCCAGGGTCTTTTTCTCACGTTGACCGAGGGATGTTATCGTATTTGCCGAGCCCACAAGTGCGAGTTTGGGTTGCGGGGTCTCGGCAAGATCGTAGGAAGAACCCCCGTGCCACTTTATGGAGCGAGAGGGCGATCAGGAGTCCTCCTGACTTTTTGTGCGACCCTCGCACTTCCTTTTTGTTCGGAAGGAGGGGTGGAATATGCCAAGCTACCCTCGATGGGCGCGAGCGGTGGCATTTCTGGTGAGCTGTTATCGGGTGAGTCTGAGTGGAGGCCCGTGCCCCGTTCGCTAGGGGTCGGCTAGTGGTCCAGAGGCGCACTCCAAGAGTACCAAAGGGTTTCTCTAGTGGGTGCCGAGGCCGTTCGCTGGGCCCTGGTGGCTCGGTGCCTCCTACGGTGGGATCCCATTCGGAGACCTCCCTGCCGGTCTCAGACACGACTTAGGGCGTCCCAAGCGTTTTGCTCGCTCAGGCCTTGGCCCCGTATGGGCTCATCCATAGTCGTCCCTGACTCTGTTGCCCTTGGGCGGCTACCAAAACCCTTAGGGGTCTAGCCTTCGAACCCCTGGACCGTAACGGGCTTGATGCCCTTTGTCGTGTTTTCTCAAATTTTCATGTGCGGGCTTGGGTCGCTTGTCTTTGTCTTGGGTGCAGGAGGAGCCCCTGAGCCTCCGCACGGAGCGAGAGGGCGGTCAGGGGCCCCTCCGACTTTTTTGTTTGACCCTCGCACATCCTTTTTGTTTAGACGGAGGGGTTTTTTGCCGAGCCCACTCGTGTGCGAGCCTGGGTCGCTTGGTCTCAGCAAAATTGCAGGGAGGGCTCCCGAGCCTCTACACGGAGCAAGAGGGCGATCAGGAGTACCCCTGGCTTTTTGTACGCCCCTCTCGCGTGAGGGTTTGTTTGCCGAGCCCCCTCGGGTGCGAGCCTGGGTCGTGGGGTCTCGGCATATCTACAGGAAGAGCTCCCTAGCCTCTGCACGGAGCGAGAGGGCCGTCAGGAGTTCCAGTGACTTTTTGAATCGACCCTCGCGCGTCCTTTTCGTTCAAAAGGAGGGGTTGTTTTGCCGAGCCCCCTCGAATGCGAGCCTAGGTCACTGGGTCTCGGCAAGGTTGCAGGGGGAGCCCCTTAGCCTCTGCATGGAGCAAGAGGGCCGTTAGGGGTTCCCCTAGCTTTTCGTATGACCCTCGTGCTTCCTTTTCGTTCAGAAGGAGGGGTGGAATATGCCAAGCTGCCCTCGATGGGCGCGAGCGGTGGCATTTCCGGTGAGCTGTTATCGGGTGAGTCCGAGTGGAGGCCCATGCCCCGTTCACTAGGGGTCAGCTAGTGGTTCAGAGATGCACTCCAAGAGTACCAGGGGGTTTCTCTAGTGGGTGCCAAGGCCGTTCGCTGGGCCCTGGTGGCTCGGTACCTCCCTACGGTGGGATCCCATTCGGAGACCTCCCTGCCGATCTCGGACACAACTTAGGGCGTCCCAAGCGTTTCACTTGCTTGGGCCTCGGCCCCATGTGGGCTTGCCCATGGTCGTCCTTGACTCTATTGCCCTGGGGCGGCTGTCGAAACCCTTAGGGGCCTAGCCTTCGAACCCCTGGACCGTAATGGGCTCGACGCCCAGTTCCTTCATCTGAAAGGAATAGGGTGGGGGGATATCTCCCCCATTGGCTCGACAATAGCTGGCGCGCCTTTTGAGGTGATTTTCTTAGGGAGGCAGAACGACGCCTGCTGCTACAGCAGTTGGGCGCGACGTGGTGTTAGCGGATGGGACGTAACTGTTCCCGCGATTAATGAGGAAAAGGTGGGCACGTGGGCGGTAAAATCGGATCGAGATTAACCACGCCGGGTCTGAGGGAAACTTCCCCAATTTTGTCGCCCGTCCATTTTGCCTTCATCCTGCATAAATACGCAATGAGCCTCGCCCCTCCCCTCCTTACCTTGCCCGCAATAGCTTTGCCGTCTTTGAGCCGTCGCTAGAGCAGAGAGCCCCGGGAGGAAGAAGGGAGAGAGGCGAGGTGGAGAGAGAGAGACTCACCGCTGTAGTTGAACCCTCCACCGCACTCATGGCCGATGACATTGTTGTCATCGAGGCGGACCCTTGGGGTCCATCCGACGTCACCGTGGAGATATTTCAGTCGCTTGTCGACGGCGGGCTCCTTCGTCCGGTTACCGACCCCAACAGGACGGAGTGGATCGCTCCGTCGGGCGAGCCGGAGCCGAGGCCTCGCGATGGTTACGTCGTGAGCTTCGTGTCTTTTCATGAGCGCGGCCTCGGCCTTTTGGCGAACCAGTTCATGCGGGCGCTCTCGTACTACTACGGCGTGGAGCTCAACAACTTCAACCCCAATTCCATCGCGCAGGCAGCCATCTTCGTCGTTGTCTGCGAGGGGTATCTGGGGATTGCTCCCCATTGGGAGTTGTGGCTCCACCTCTTCCGGGCGGGGCATACCACCAAGCCGATGGGTACGTCGGGCATGAGGAAGGCGGTGAGGGCTGGTGGCTACACTCTCCAAGTGCGCCAGGACCGTCAGCACCTCTACATGCCAGCCCAGCTTTCATTAACCAATCGCCGATGGTACACGAGCTGGTTCTATCTTCGCAACGATGACGGTGGCCTTCCCCCCTACACCGGGTAGATCGTGGGGAGCTGCCCGGAGAGGTGGAAATATGGCATCCCGAGGGAGGATCAGCCCAAGCTACAGCCGCTCTTGGAGGGGCTGGAGAGGCTGTAGGGCTGTGGCCTTACTGTGGCCATGGTTGTGGCCGCCTTCCATCGCCGGAGGGTGCTACCGCTGATGGCTCGGTGGCGGCGCCTGTTCGAGATGAGGCCGGATGAGCCAATCGAGGGCATCTGGATGTCTGCCTCCGCCCTTTCCAATGAGGAAATTCTTCACCGGGTGGGGGAGACGGTGGAGGCGAAGCTAAGGGGCAGTGGCCGGACCCCCCTCGTGATGCGCCCGTCATGGGGGTTCCTCTCGCTGGTAAGTCATGTGCCGCTGCAACCCCCGAGGCGTCCCCGTTTCTCATTCTTTCTTGTTCCCTTATCCATGTTCACCGTTCCTGCAGGGGATGAGGGACGTGCGAGCCTCCCCACCGCCCGTTCCTGAGGACGCAAGGCGGCGGGCGACTAACCAGGCGCACGCCGAGGCGCAGAAAAGGCAAAAGGACGCCAAGGTGGCGAAGCGCACGAAGAAGATCCTTGCGCGTGAGGAACTGGATAAGCGCCGTCGGCAGCAAAGGAAGGATGGTCTCCCGTTGGAGGAGTCCCCGTCGCCGTCGCTATCGACGGATGCCTCGGACAGAGATGACGAGGGCGATATAGGGCGGGGTCCCCTGGACCATCTCCCTGACATCGAGGAGATGGTGCCCGGGGCATCGGCAAGCAGCCCGGCGCTCCCAGGGGGAGGAGGAGGAGCTGCCCTAGGGTTGGCAATTGCCCGCCTCGGGGCCGAGGTCGACACGCCCGAGGCGCGGGCGCTGGGAAAGCGTGCCGTCAGCCCGGTGGGCTCGATGGCAGCGGTGGAACAGGTGGCGGCGGGGGCGACGCAACTGCTCCCATAGAGGACCGAGGGGGCACCGGGGTCCGTCGAGGACTAGCCAGCGCCGATGGATACGGAGGCCATGCCTCTGTCGCCGCACCACCTTTACAGACGAGGGTCGCTGTGCCGAAGCGGTTGCAGCCCCGCTCAAGGTAAGCGTATTTTTGGTGGAGCCACAGCGTTTTCCGTTCGTTCTTTTGTCTCGTGCTAACCCTGCAAGCATTTTGTCCCTAGCCGGAAGCGACCTACGGAGGTGCCTACGTTGGCGCCCCTTAAGGCGCTCAAGGTGAACCCCGGCTCCACCGCCCATTGGGTGGTGGAGGCACAGGCCACCCTACAACATGGCGTGGTGTCGGCGAGGGCTGATCCGAAGGGGCCGACCACCCAAGGAGGGGCTACGGAGGCGACCCCGACGAAGACGGGGGAGGGAGCCGAGGCGACAGAAGCCGGGGCACCTAGGACCGCCGAGGCCATAGTGGCGGTGGTTGGAGCCCCCGCGACCACCAAGGCCACGATGGCGGAGGCCGGAGCCCCCGAGACCACCGAGGCCACGATGGCGGAGGCCGGAGCCCCCAGGACCACCGAGGCCAACATGATTGCAGTGAGGCTATCGTCCCAAGAAGTGGAGATGAAGGTGGCGGAGACCTCGGTGGCACCCTTGGTGCAAGGCCCGCTGTCGTTGCGGGAGAGCGCCTAGGAGGCGGAGGTCCATCTGATCTCCTCCGATGATACTTCCCAGGCGTAGGAGGTGGTCGATGCCAAGGTGGCCGGCGCCGTGGAGCAGCCGGTTCCGACCCTAGGTGAGGGAAGCTTGGCCCTTGTTCGGGTATGACCCGAGCCCCGCGGGTGGGATCACCCACGTGTCCTGTGGCGGAGCCGGGACGACCCTGAGGGGGAGCCTCTGTTTGCCCTCGAGGACATGGCCGAGGGTGGGTGCTGGGACACCTTCGAGCAATACCGCCAGCTAGCAGAGTGGTCACTGCGGACGGCACTGTCCATGGTGGCCGACGATCTACCCGGAGTCGCTCAGGTTCGCGCTTTCTTTTCTCATGCGGTGTCGTCTTTTTCTGAGTTTTCTTGTAGTGAATGCCCCCTGTCCTGCTTACCTAGGAGCTCGAGACCCGGTCCCTCGGGAAGTCAGTCTTTCTCCAGCGGGAGAGGGACGTCTGGGACCAGCTCTAGCGGCAGAAGGGCCTGCTTGTTGGTGCCAACGAACTTCTAGCGGCGTGGAGCTTGGAGGTGGAGGACCTCCGCCTTCGTTGTGCCGATGCAAAGGTCGAGGCGGCCACGGCCTAGGAGCAGGTCGCCCCTCTAGCGGCGCGGGTCAAGGAGTTGGAGGAGGAGCTGACCCGCATGGCCGGTGAGTGGGACACCTTCATGTCCCGGGCTGGAGAAGCCACAGCCTCGGGCAAGGTCCTTGCTGGGCAGCTAGGGGCGAAGCAGAGTGCGCACTAGCTAACGAAAGGCGCCTTGGATGAGGCCCTTACGGTGGCTGAGGCCTCCCAGACCGAGGCTGTGGTCTGGAGGGGAAAGGCCGAGGGTGAGTCCTATTCCCCTCGTTTTATTCGCTTTTTCTTATGTTCGCTCCCTAACTCCCTGGTGTAACGTAGAGCTGGGGAGAGAGGCTTCCAGGGCGGCTGAGGCTTCTCGGGTCGAGGCCCAGCGCCTGAAGGGGAAGGCCGAGGTGTCTCGGGTCGAGGCCTAGTGTTGGAAGGAGAAAGCCAAGGCCTCTCAGGTTGAGGCCCAATGCTGGGAGCAGAAGGCTGAGGGTGAGTCTTGTAGACTTCCGCCCCTGTTCTAGCTTGTATTCCTTTGCACTCAACCTCATTCCATTGCGTTTGGCACAGAGCTGGAGAAGGAGGTCACCCAGGCAGCCGAGGCCTCCGCCGCAGTGTAGACGATGCTTGAAACCGAGATCGGGGAGCACGATGCGCTAAAGAGCGCCGCCCGTACTGCCTGCGAGGCCCTAGGGGTCAAGGGGGTCTAGTCAGGAAGCTCCCTCGAGAGCCGCCTGATTGCGTTGAGCGGCCAAGTGGGCGAGCGACTCCGAGGGGCGCTGCATACGGGTGTCAAGCGCGCGCTGGCCATCATCGCTTCGCACTACATTGGTGTTGACCTCCAGGCCATCAGCGATGGCTACGTCCTGCCCGACGATGATGAGGAGGCCGACGAGGCGGTCACGAAGCTGATAGAAGTGGCGGAGGGCCTCGGTACGGCGCTGGCCAAGCTATTCGAAGAGGAGGTGGTCCCTCCCCCGCCGTCCGCCGATGCTGGAGGCCCTGAGCCTTGACCTGGGACCTAGAGGCCATGTAAATAGAATAGAGATTAGCTTTGTTTTGTAACGCTTGTGGCATCGAGGCCTTTTTTAAAGTACTCGTGCTACTTAATCATTTTTCTTGTATTTCCGAGCCTCTGCCCTCTGTTGTCTCTGATCAGATGTCTTTTGTGAAAAAAGTCCCCTTGGAACCTAAGCCGCCCCTTGGGCGAAAGGTGGTGAGGGAGTGTCATAGCCCAGAGGCGTAGGCCGTCTCGCAACTCTACCGGCCTTCTGGCCCTGAGACAGACTTTCGGTCCTTGGGTTTTTTGCAACCGATTCGTCAGAGCGTGCTAGAGAGTTTGGCGTAGGATTTTTTTTTGAAAAACGATTAAAAAATGGTGTGTGGGACTTAGGGGGGAATCCCCCATCTAGCCCCCAAGGGAGGCTTGGTTTTGCAGAAGCAGAGCCGTGTCTCCCTTGTGACGTTATTGTAATGCCGAGGCCTTTGATGGGCTCGCGGGGTTTCTCGAAGAATTAGAACAACTAAAGAGCGCTTCTTAATTGTATTTCGAGAAACAATATATACAATGCTTGGAAATTTTAGGGTAAAAGCGACGTAGCTGTTCTATGTTCCAAGCGTTGTTGAGAATTTTGCCCTTCTCGTTAGCTAACTTGTAGGTCCCGGGCTTCAGCACTTGGGCGACGATGTATGGTCCTTCCCATGGCGGGGTCAGCTTGTGGCGGCCCTTGTTGCTCTGCCTTAGCCTCAACACTAGGTCGCCTACCTTTAGGTCTTGGCTTCGAATGCGCTGGGCCTGATAGCGCCGTAGGGCTTGCTGGTACTTGGCCAAATGTAGTAGCGCCACTTCTCGGGCTTCCTCCAGTTGGTTGTGGGCGTCTTTGCGGGTGGTGCGATTACTTTGCTCGTTGTAGGCCTGTAGCCTCGGGGAACCATATTCCAAGTCAGTGGGGAGGACAGCCTTGGCTCCATAGACCAGGAAGAAAGGTGTGAACCCCGTGGCTCGGCTTGGAGTGTTCCTCAGGCTCCAGATGACCGACGGGAGTTCATCGAGCCATTTCTTGCCAAACTTCTTCAATTGGTTGTAAATTCTTGGCTTGAGGCCTTGTAGGATCATGCCGTTAGCACGTTCTACTTGGCCGTTTGTCCTTGGGTGTCCTACGGCCGTCCAGGCCACACAGATGTGGTGGTCGTCATGGAATGTCAAGAATTTTTGGCCGGTGAACTGCGTCCCATTGTCAGTGATGATGGTGTTCAGAACCCCGAACCTATGGATGATGTCAGTGAAGAATAGCACCGCTTGCTCGGACTTGATTTGGTTGATCGAGTGAGCCTCGATCCATTTGGAGAACTTATCGATTGCTACCAGCAGATGGGTGTAGCCCCTGGGGGCCTTCTACAGAGGTCCGACCATGTTGAGCCCCCACACGGCAAACGGCCATGTAATAGGGATGGTTTGGAGGGCCTGGGCCAGGAGGTGCGTCTGCCGCGCGTAGTACTGGCATCCTTCGCAGGAGCGTACTAACTTGGTGGTGTCAGTAACCGCCATTGTCCAGTAGAACCCTTGGCGGAAGGCATTTCCGATGAGCGTCCGAGGCGCCACATGGTGCCCGCAGGCCCCTGCGTGCAAGTCCCCAAGTAGGGCCTGGCCTGCCTCGGTGGTGATGCATCGTTGGAGGACATTAGTTGGACTTCGCCTGTACAACTCGCCATTGCAGAGGATGTAAGTTTTGGCTTGTCGCGCAAGCTATCGGGCTTTGGTTCTGTCACTAGGAAGTTCTCCTTGAGCGAGCCAATCAAGGAACGGGACTCACCAGTCCATGTCCTGGTCGGTCTGGGGAGTCTCCGTGTCGACTTCCATGACCTCGGGCTCAGCCGAAGGAGTCTCGGCGACAGAGGGGGCGTCGAGGCCTACGGTGGGTTCGGCCGGTGGGCTCTCCTCCGCTGCCGAGGCATAGTCGATGGAAGGCTTGTGGAGGTCTCTGGCGAAGACATTTGGGGGGACCGGAGCCCGTGCCGACGCCATCTTTGCCAATTCGTCCGTGGCCTCGTTGTATTTCTGCGCGATGTGGTTGAGTTCGAGACTGTCGAACTTGTCTTCTAGGTGACGTACCAACTTGCCGTATGCCTCCATTTTGGGGTCGAGGTAGTTTGACTCCTTCATGACTTGATCAACGATGAGCTACGAGTTGCCCCGGACGTCAAGATGCCGTACCCCAAGTTCGATGGCGATTTGCAAGCCGTTGATGAGGGCTTCGTACTTGGCCGCGTTGTTGGAGGCGGCGAAGTGGAGCCGAACCATGTAGTGCATGTGTACTCCGAGGGGCGAGATGAAGAGCAGACCCACGCCTACCCCGGTCTTCATTAGGGACCCATCGAAGTACATGGTCTAGCACTCCGTCTGAATTTGAGCAGGTGGCAGTTGGGTGTCGGTCCACTCAGCCACAAAATCAACCAAGACCTGAGACTTAATTGCTTTCTAAGGCGCAAAAGTCAAGGCTTCCCCCATAAGCTCGATGGCCCACTTGGCTATCCTACCTGAGGCCTCCCGGTTATGGATTATCTCTCCCAAGGGGAAAGATGATACCACGGTCACTGGGTGGGACTCGAAGTAGTGACGCAGCTTGCGCTAAGCCAAGACTATGGCGTAGATTAGCTTCTAGATGTGGGGGTAGCGCGTTTTGGTCTCGGAGAGCACTTCGCTAACGAAGTAGATAGGTCGTTGGATGGGTAAGGCATGCCCCTCTTCCTGCCTCTCCACTACCACGGCCGCGCTGATCACTTGGGTCGTTGCGGCGATGTAGAGTAAGAGGGCCTCGTCCCTGGCTGGCGGTACTAGGATAGGAGGATTGGTGAGCAGTGCCTTGAGCTTGGCAAGGGCTTCTTCGGCCTCGGGGGTCCAAGAAAAGCGTTCGGATTTTCTCAAGAGGCGGTACAGAGGCAAGCCTTTTTTGCCAAGGCGCGAGATGAAGCGGCTCAGGGCCACAAGGCATCCCATGACCCTCTACACTCCCTTGAGGTCTTGGATTGGTCCCATGCTGGTTACGGCCGTGACCTTCTCCGGGTTGTCCTCGATGCCGCGTTCCAAGACTATGAATCCCAAGAGCATGCCTTGGGGGACCCCGAACACACACTTCTCGGGGTTGAGCTTGATGCCCTTCTTTCTAAGGCATTTGAAGGCTATTTCTAGGTCGTCAATGAGATCCCCAGCCTTTCTGGTCTTGACCACGATGTCATCCACATAGGCCTCGATGGTTCGCCCGATGTGTTCGCCAAAGACCTAGGTCATGCACCGCTGGTACGTGTCCCCTGCGTTTCTGAGGCTGAAAGGCATAGTCACATAGCAGTACATGCCGAAAGGTGTGATAAAAGAAGTTGCGAGCTGGTCGGATTCTTTCATCCTGATTTGATGGTAACCGGAGTACGCATCAAGGAAAGATAGGGTCTCGCATCCCGCAGTGGAGTCGACAATTTGATCGATTCGAGGTAATGGGAAGGGGACTTTTGGACAGGCTTTATTCAAACCGGTGTAATCTACACACATCCTCCACTTCCCATTTTTCTTCTTGACTAACATAGGGTTAGCTAACCACTCTAGATGGGATACTTCCTTGATGAATTCGGACGCCAGAAGTTTCTGCACCTCCTCACTAATGGTCCTGCGCTTTTCCTCGTCGAATCGGCGTAGGCGCTGCTTCACTAGCCTGGAGCCGGCTTGGATGTCCAAGGTGTGCTCGGCGACCTCCCTCGGTATACCTGGCATGTCCGAGGGACTCCATGCAAACATGTCGGCATTCGCGCGGAGAAAGTCGACGAGCATGGCTTCCTATTTGGTGTCGAGAGTGGCACTGATCCTCAGCGCCTGGTCGTCGAGGCAGGTGGGGTCGACTGGGACGTGTTTGACGGCGTCCGTGGGCTCGAAAGTCCTAGCTCGATGCTTGGGCTTGGGTAGCTGGCTACCGAGTCGGTCGAGGTCGACGATGAGGGTCTCGGCCTCTACGAGAGCCTCGGCGTACTCGATGCACTCGATGTCGTAGTCGTATGCATGCTCGTATGTGGACTCAATCGTGATGATGCCGTTGGGACCCGGCATCTTGAGCTTGAGGTAGGTATAGTTAGGGACCGCCATGAACTTGGCGTAGCACGGCCGCCCCAGGATGGCATGGTAGGTTCCCTTGAACCCAACCACCTCGAAGGTAAGGAACTCCTTGCGATAGTTGGAGGGGGTGCCGAAGCAAACGGAAAGGTCGATGCGCCCGAGGGGTCACGTGCGCTTCCCCAGCACGATGCCATGGAAAGATGCGGTGTCACCCCGGAGCCGCGACCGGTCAATTTCCAGGAGCTCCAGGGTGTTGGCGTAGAGGATGTTGAGGCCGCTGCCTCCGTCCATCAATACCTTGGTGAGTCGGGTGTTGCCGATGATCGGGTCGACGACGAGCGGGTACTGCTCGGGATTCGAGACATGGTTGGGGGTGGTCATCCCGATCAAAGGTGATCGCTTCCCAAGACTAGTCGATGTATCGGGGAGTGGCCACCTTAACCGAGAAGACCTCTCGGCATTCCCTCTTTCGCTAGCGCGCCGTAAGGCACGCCGAGGGTCCGCCAAAGATCATGAAGGCGTTGTGCACCTCAGGGAACCCTTCGTCCGTGTTGTCGTCCTGGTCGCTGGCGTCCCTCTTCTTAGCGTCGTCGTCGGGAGCCCGAGCTGGGCGTAATAACATCGGAGCATGGTGCAATCCTCGAGGGCGTGCCTCACTGGGCCCTAGTGATAAGGGCAGGGCTTCTTCAGCATGTCGTCAAAGAGCTTGGGGCCCCTGGGGCCTCGGGGATTCTTGCGCTCTGTGGCTGCTACCAGATCAGCCTCGAGGATCTCCTGCTTCCCCTAGCGACCCATTTTCTTTTTCCTAGGGAGGCGGGGAGCCAAGGCCTCGGTGGCCTCGTCCCTCCGCTTCCCCCTAGCGTCATTGTCGGGGAAGATGGCTCCAACTACCTCTTCGCCCGAGGCGAAGTTGGTGGCGATGTCGAGGAGCACGGCAGCCGAGTGCGGCACGTTCCGGCCTAACTCTCGGACCAAGTCTCGGCAGGTGGTGCCGGAGAGGAAAGCCTAGACGATTTCTGAGTCGCCGACGCTGGGCAACTCGGTGCACTGTTTGGAGAAGCACCGGATGAAGTCTTAGAGAGATTCGTCTAGTTTCTGGCGATAGCTCTTAAGGTCCTAGGAGTTTCCAGGGCACACGTATGTGCCCTAGAAATTCCCGACGAAGACCCTAACCTAGTCGTGCTAGTCATGGATCTGTGAGGGAGGAAGGTGTTCGAGCCAGGCTCGTGCTGAGTCTGACAAGAGCAAGGGGAGGTTGCGGATGATGAGCAGGTCATCGTCTGCGCCGCCTAGTTAACAAGCCTGGCGGTAATCAGCAAGCCAAAGCTTGGGGTTGGTCTCACCGCTTTACTTCGTGAGGTTGGCCGGTTGTTGAAACTGGGCCGGGAAATGAGCAACACGGATGGCTCTGCTAAAAACTCGTGGGCCAGGCGGCTCGGGAGAAGGACTATGGTCCTCCTCACTGTCGTAGCGGCCGCCCCGATGCGGATGGTAGCCCCGGGCAGGCCCCTCACTGTCGTGGCACCATCGTCGGCTGACCACCTCGTGGTCGCCTAGCGCCTCGCGTTGGTTGTCGAGGCGGTCATGGAACAAGGGGGCCTTGTTGATTGTCGGCGCTCGAGCGGGCTCGGGACGAACTGAGGCCTCCCTATCCTGCCGATGCGATGCCGAGGGAAGGTCTGAGGTGGCTCCGCGCCGCCGAGAGGCGGAACTCTCGGCCTGCTGCACCGCGGCGGTCTCGAGGAGATCTCGGAGCTCACCGCGAACCCATCGCCCCTCCGTGGTAGAGGGCTTGGGCATCACGCGCACTAGCATCGCCGCAGCCATGACATTCTGGCTAGCACGATTGAAGATTGGTGGATCATTGCCCCCTTCGTCGTCGTTGATGCGGTGGTGGACGTCGTGAGCCCACCGTCGGGCTCCTTCGCCGTCACCGCGGCCCTGCTGCTCCTGCTCGAGAGTGATTCTAAGCTGTTGTAGAAGGAGTCGATCTTGCTCGACCTTGGCCTGAAGCTCATGGAGCTGCTCTAGGTCCGGGCATTGAAGTTGTCCAAGGGCAAGGTTCTCGTTCCGCGCTGCCGGTGGGACCATGCGTGAGGGCGTGGCATCGCCTGTTTCCTAGCGAAGCAGAGTACGGTTGCCTGCCCCCTCGTCCTCATCGCCCGTGCTTGGCATCCTGAGTTCGACGTGGAAGCACTCACGAGTGGGATAGTAAGTACCTTCATCGTCAGAGTCGGAGTAGCCAAAGCAATAGTCACTCACGGCCAGGAAGCGGCGCATGGCTTCAGGGTCGTGAAGCCCGGAGAAATCTGCTCCGGCCCATGCGTCGTCCTCCTCCGAGGAGTCAGCGTGGGAGTGAGTTGAAGTCGTGGTACCAAAGTCGAGGGCAAAACGTTGGTGGTGTCCTAAGGGCTCCGTGTGAGTGGAAGTGTAGGCATAGGCATTAGAGGCGGCGGCATTTCTCAACCCGAAGGGGTACGGAGATGGTGCCATCGCCGGGTTCCACTTTGCCAGAGCCGGCTCCTCAGGAGGTGGTGGGGCTGAGCTTGGTGATAGGGCGTTGCCGCACGCCATCGGTGTCTTTTCCTTGTCCAGGCTCAGGCTAGATAGGTCCCCAACCAGGGACCTTGTGCCAACAGCTGGGCATGGGATACCGGTGGAGCGCGGCGTGTCATCCTGGGTTCACGTGGTGTCGGTGTGGCCCCGCTCACGTATTGCCTAGCGAGCACGACGAGAGCGGCCGCTCGGGCGCCGCCTGTGCCTGGGCTGTGGGTGCGTGACATCGTCGTTGGCAGGCGGGGCGCGAGGTGTGAGGAGTACCATGCTGTACTTGCGCCCTAGAGACATGAACTCTAGGCTCCCAAACCAGACCACCATGCCGAGACGCAGTGGTCGTACGGGGTCTGCCATCCGGAACTTGTTGGGATGACGAAGCTGACACATAGAGGCCCCTACCTAGCGCACCAACTGTCGGTGTTTTGGACCGCCGGGTCCTCAACCAACTAGTAAATTTGTACTGCGTGTTCCTAGTCCCGGATGGTGATGCAAAGAGACACAAGGTTTATACTGGTTCGGGTAATGAGCACCCTACGTCTAGTCTGAGAGATCGATCTTGTATTCCTTGCACCGAAGTGCTCATAGTAGGGGGTTACAAGCAGGGCGAGAGAGGAAGCTAGTCCCAGGTCTCTACGTGGAGTGGTGTGGGATGCTTGAGATGTTGATCTCAGACAACAGGGAATCTCGAGAGTTCGTCTATGTGTTCATGCGTGACTTTGTTGTGTGGGCGTAGGCCTAATCATTTTCCCCTTTCTTTTAGAAACAGCCCTGGTCCCTCCCTTTTATAGTTTGAAGGGGGGACAAGGGTGATACAGGCGCTAGCTACACGACGTCGTGCAAACAGAGGCGACATGTCCGAGCCCTATAGCCTATTACTATGGCGGCGTGGGTGATGGAGTGATCTCGTCCTTGAAGTACTGGGGCGACGCGCCGGTCACATCTAGTCCTGTACGTCGTGGGAGCTCCAGTGTTATCTAGAAGCAGGCATGGTGGTCAGCGTGCTGGTCACTGTGTGTTGACTGCGCGGGAAGCCGAGGCTCAGTTGGTGCCGAGGCCGAGCCATCGTGGGAGGCTCGGCAGACATGAATCCCGGGGTTGCCGAGACCCTGAAGTGGATTGCCAAGGCTTGGAGGGAGTAGTTGGTGTCATACACTAATTTCGAGGCTATGGTGACCTGGACTTGACCCCCCATGCCGCGTTGTCTCTGGGGCGGGGGTTAGGTGGCACAGTGTAGTGCAGGCACTGATCGTGGGCACAGCACCAGAGCACAGTGGCTGGTAATCCCCGTCGTGCCCTGTCCAGGACGGTATGGTGTTGACGTGACTTCCCGTCTCGTCGGCCGCTCTGCAGTGTCGAGCCGTCGTCCGGCTGATATTGTGGGAGTGGTTGGCGCATTAATGGGACACGACGCGCTGTCAGGGAGACTGGCCGAGGCAGAAGCGACGGGTCGTTGCCGAGCTGGCTTCGAGCGAGACGGAGAATCGACATCTCATCCGAGGCTTTACGCGCGGGGCCTCGGGCGAGACGGAGAATCGGTTCCCTGTCGAGGCCCCCTACGCGAGGCCTCACGTGAGGCGGAGATTTGGCCAACCGCCGAGGCCTCCCGTACGAGGCCCGGAGCAAGGCGGAGAGCCGGTGGGTTCGAATGAGGCTGGGGTTTAACAAATGGCTTATCCTTTGGCTTTGTTTTTGATGGTATCTAAGTGATTCTTTTCGATATACGCTCAGGGTACCCTGTTCTATGGTATCCGACAGGGAGTATTGGCGTTCGACCTTTACCCGTAGCGTTGCGCGCGACGTGCTTGAGTCAGTTAAGTTTGACATAGACAACGAGCGTGCTGGGTTTACTCGCGTGCTTGCTTGGCGCGGACCTCCGCCACAATAGTTTGGATTTTATTGTAAGTTTGTGTCCTGTAAGAATGCTACTTGACGTTTTATGGAATACAAAACAGGTTCACTTTCTTGATTGTTTGTGCGGGGGCTTATGTCTGTTGTGCTAGTTTACATATCTCATCTAGTCCTGAGCTTGCATACCGTGGACCTTTGCTTGGGCGAACGTGCGCGATACAGAGGTGGTGGCCAGGACCTCTGCCCCATGTTCTCTCCTTCTCTGTGCTTGCTTGATGGCCGGGGTAGGAGTGCTAGCATTTTTTTTGGCCGGCGGAGGCGTACTTGAAGTTCGCCTGGCGAGGGTTGCTGAGTCGGTGTGGGATCCGATAGGAGGTTTGGTGCGGCTTGTGCATGAGGCGGAGACTTTTGGTATTTGTTTAGCTAGGTGTTTTAGCTGTCTGGTGGTATAGGCCTCCAACGCTGCACACCCGTGGGACATGTTTCGATTGTGGGGATGGCAGGTTAGGTCTCCGGCGTTAGGGTGATGTTACGAGATTTCGTACGATATCCCCCTTCTTTCGTAGACCTACGCTGTTCATCACCGTGCCGTAGGTCCTTTCTCTTTTCCCACTATCTCCGTCCGTCTACTGGTGCCTCCAATTTTACGAGTTTTCGCACAATATCTACAGCTGACTTAGATATCTAAAGACACCCCTACCTCCATGGCCGTTGAAGTGGCTTGTGTTTGTGCTCTGCCTTCTTCCCCCCTTGCGTGCTATGCTGACTGGGGTTTTTAGGTTGGGGGGCCTATTTTATAGTGGGGTAGTGGCTTTTTGGTGTTTAATTTTTGATACGTTGTTTGTTGGAGCGTATCTTGGCTTTAATGGCCTGTATCTTGTTTGAATTGCTCGTCCTTTTAGAGATCTTTTGGAGTAAATAGGCCTAGTTGCTGAGTGACAGGATTTGGTCAACCTTTTTCCTCCTTTTGTTGTTTTCGATGGCGGAGACCTTCTTCCTGGTTTTGGCGCCATATCAGTGTTGCCCCTGATGCTTGGGGTGGTTTTTTGTTAAGGTCGGAGGCCTGTTTGGCCGTGGTTGTTTTTAACCTTGATGCTTGAATTTGGTCAGGTCTTCGTCAAGGGTCGGAGGCCTGTTTGGCCAAAGTTGTTTTTGCCTTGATGCCTGAATATGGTCAGGTCTTCGTCAAGGTTCAGAGGCCTGTTTGGCCAAGGTTGTTTTTTGCCTTGATGCCTGAATATGGTCAGGTCTTCGTCAAGGTTCAGAGGCCTATTTGGCCAAGGTTGTTTTTTGCCTTGACGCCTGAATATGGTCAGGTCTTCGTCAAGGTTCGGAGGCCTGTTTGGCCAAGGTTATTTTTTGCCTTGATGCCTGAATATGGTCAGGTCTTCATCAAGGTTCGAAGGCCTGTTTTGCCATATAGGTCATTTCAAATTGCCAAGGCCTGTGGCTGGCACTTTGAAAGGACCTGTGATTATTTTTGCTTACCGAATATTGCGGCGCCAGAGCTGGCCGCTTTCGGTTTCGTACTTTTCGAGCGTTCTTCTGGGGAATTACCTCTTTATATTTTTAGAGGATTTTTACTTTGAGCCTGCCTCATTAAAAACCTCACCTCCGCTTGGAGTTCCCCTATGAGGAAAAGAGTACAGGCTCTTTTATATTTTTTGGGTTGAAGAAAAAAGGAGCTGAAAGGTAAATGAACGGAGGGGCCTCCGCTTATTATTTGTGGAGGTTGCCCTTTGGTACATTGCCTAGATGTAGTATCTGCGGAGGCTGTCAATATTCTAGGTGTGGGTTGTCGTGACACCTTCGTTGTCGGTCAAGTGAAAAGAGCCTGGGTGGCCTGCTGCTGTTGCTGTGTATGGGCCTTCCCATTTCGGTTGCAGTTTGCCAACAAGTTGTGCGTTGGGTTTTCTTCTGAGTACGAGGTCTCCGTGTTTTATGTCTTTTCTTACCACCTGAGAGTCTCTCCACTTCTTGGTTTGGGACTGATATTTTGCAATGTTTTCGACTGCTTCCAGTCTTGTGGCTTCAATTGTTTCTTTTGCATATTCTTCATCTTGCAACATTAGCTGTCTCGTTGTGCGGAGGCTTTCATGCTTGATTTCTTCTGGCATCATGGCCTCTTCTCCATAAAGTAGTTTGAATGGTGTGAATCCTGTTGTTCTTGAGATAGATGTATTATGTGACCAAATCACTCTGGGTAATTCATCTACCCATTTTTCTTTGCGTAGGCCCAGCAATGTTTTTGATATTGCTAAAAACACTATTATGTTTGCTCTTTCCACAGCACCATTGGACTCTGGGTGGTATACTGAGGCGAAGGCTAGTTTTGTCCCAATGCTTTTGCAGAATTCTTTGAAGTTCTCTGAATCGAATTGCTTTCCATTGTCTACTGTCAGAATCCTCGGTACACCGAATCTGCAAATGATGTTTTGCTAGAAGAATTTTCTGACAGTTTCTGAGGTTATCTTCGCCAACGGCTTTGCTTCTATCCATCTTGTAAAATATTCTACTGCCACTACTATGAATCTGTTTCCTCCTTGGGATGGTGGTAATGGGCCGACCAGGTCCATACCCCATCTTTGTAGCGGCCATGTCGGAGGTATAAGCTGGGTCTCCGACGACGGTTTTGACTGCCCGAGAGAGAATGTCTGGCATGCTTTGCATGTTCTAACTGTCTGCTCTGCATCTTGTATGTGTGTTGGCCAGTAAAAGCCTTGCCTTATTGCCTTTGCTGATAATGCTCTAGAGCCAATGTGCGACCCGCAAATTCCTGAGTGTATTTCTTGAAGCAACTCTATGCCTTTGCTCTACGATATGCATTTGAGGAGAGGCTGGACTACTCCTTTCTTGTACAATACACCATCTATGATTGTGTAATTTCTTGCCCTGGCGTATATTCTTGCTGCTTTTGCTTCATCTTCTTCGGTGGTTTTGCCTTCCAAGAATTCTGTTATCGCCTTTCTCCAATCTTCATTTTGTAGGTGTAGTATGGGCTTAGGTGCCTTAGATGTCTCCGCAGTTGCCGAAGACTTCAGGATCTAGTAAAAAGTGTTTGGTGGCAGTGGCAGGTTGTTTGCCGCAGCTTTTGCTAGTTCATCTGCCTCCGCATTTTCTGATCTTAGGATGTGCTTCAGGGTGAAGCCCTCGAATCTCCGCTCCATGTTTCTGACAACGGATAAGTATTTGATGAGTTCTGGCTCTCTTGCTATGTATTCTTTCTCTACTTGGCCAGTAACCACTTGAGAATATGTTTTGACTGTCAATGTTTTTGCCCCTAGGGCCTTTGCTTTACTGAGTGCTAGGATCAGGCCTTCATATTCTGCTAGGTTGTTTGTTGATTTGAACTCTAGCCTTGCTGCATATTTCAGTTTGACGCCGGAGGGTGCTGTTAGGACGGCGGAGGCTCCTGCTCCGGCTTGGCCCCAGGCTCCATCCATGAATGCTATCTAGCTTTGAGTGGTTGGTTGTACCTTGGGCTCTGTCGGAGGTGTCCAATCTGCTACAAAATCGGCTAGTGCTTGTGATTTGATTGCTGTTCTGGGGATGTACGAGATACCAAACTGTGATAGCTCTATAGCCCATTTGCCTATTCTGCCGGAGGCTTCTTTGTTTCTGAGCAAGTCCTGCAGTGGCAGCGATGTTGGAACTGAGATTTTGTTGGCTTGGAAATAATGCTTTAGTTTTCTTGATGCCATCAGCACTGCGTAGGCAACTTTTTCTACCTTAGTGTAGTTTAGCTTGGCTCCAGACAGGCTTTTGAGTTTTGCCTGATTCTTTTTCCAGCTCATGGACTAAGACTGCGCTGACTGCATGGTCGGAGGCCGCCACATATAGCAATAGGTGGCTGTCTGATTCTAGGACAGAGACCACTAGTGAGTTTGCCAGATACTCTTTCAAGTTATGAAATGCCTCTGACTGCTTGGACCCCCACTCAAAGTTGTCTCCGCCCCTCAGGGCTTGGAAAAAGGGTAGGCTGCGTTCTACTGATTTGAGATGAATCTATTGAGCGCTGCTATTCTTCCTGTCAACTTTTGCACTTCTTTCTTGTTTTTGGGTTCTGCCATTGTCATTATTGCTCTGGTTTTGTCTGGGTTTGCTTTGATGCCTTTGCTGCTTATGATGTATCTGAGCATCTTCCCTTTTGTGACTCCAAATATACATTTTTCTGGGTTGAGGCGGAGGCCAGCTGTCCTGAGGTTGGCGAAGGTCTCCTGTAAGTCGAAGACATGATCATCCTTGTTCTTGCTCATGACCACTATGTCGTCGACGTAGGCTATGATGTTTCTATCTAGTTGTGAGCCCAAAACTTCCTTTGTCATTCTAGCAAAGGTTGCTCCGACATTTTTGAGGCCCTCTGGCATTCTGGTGTAGCAATATGTCCCTAATGGAGTGGTGAAACTTGTCTTGTCTTCGTCTTCTTTTTTCATCTAGATTTAGTGATACCCAGAGAAACAGTCGAGGAGAGAAAACCTCTGGCATCTGGCTGCCTTGTCGACGGAGGCATCTATTCTTGGCAATGGGAAAGGGTCTTTTTTTGCAAGCTTTATTCAGATCTGTGAAATCTATGCACATTCTCATTTTGCCATTCTTCTTTGGTACCAGTGCTATGTTTGCAAGCCATTCTGAATACTTGACTTCCCTGATGACTTTTGCATCTAGCAATCTTTGCACCTCCGCCTTTGCTACCAGGATTCTGTCCTCCGACATTTTTCTCTGTTTCTGCTTTCTTGGCCTCATGTTTTCATTGATATCCAGTTCATGTTGTATGATGTCCCTGCTGACTCCTTGGAGGTCGGAGGCTGACCAGGCGAAGATGTCTTTGTTTTTTACTAGAGTTTCCATGAGCTCTTCCTCCTCTGCTTTGCTCAATTCTGAGCTGATTGTTACTTTTCTGTCTGGTAACTCCTTTTCTAGAGGGGTCACCTTTGCCTCTTCTTGTCCTGCCATATCTGTTTTTCCTCTGGGCATATCCGGAGGCTCTAGTTCTTTGTCTGCCGACTCGACTGCATTGATGTTTCTTTGGGCTCTGTAGATTGCTTTTTCTATGTTTCTTGCTTCTTTCTGGCTACCTCGGACTATGATAATACCATGGAGTGCTGGTATTTTCATGCACAGGTAGGCCATATGCAGGGCTGCGTTGAATTTGGTTGTGAATCCTCTGCCCAAGATGGCATTGTATGGGTAATACAGATCGACGACGTCGAAGGTTATGTACTCGGTTCTAGCATTTGCTTGGGTTCCAAACGACACTAGGAGTGAGATTTTTCCTAATGCTTGTATCTGCTTGCCTCTGAATCCTATCAAAGGGGATTCAGAGGGCTGTAGTTGATTTCTGCTGAGCTTCATTTGGTCGAAGGTATTTGCGAAGATGATATCTGCTAAACTGCCAGTGTCAATCAGTACTCTGCTTATCTCCCATGCTGCTATGTTGGTCTTGATTACCATTGCGTCTGTGTGAGGGTAGCTTTCTAGCTGGAGATCTTCTTCTGTGAAGGTGATTGGGACTCTGGACCAATCTATGTATTTTGCTGGGCCCTGGACTGCTACGTTGTTTACCAGGCGGAGGTGATCCTTTTTCTGCTTTTTCGTTTAAAACTCCATTGATGATCCTCCGGTGATTGGTAGTATCATGCCTATTGTTGGTAGCGGTCCATGGGGGTTGACTTGGTTTTCTGGGTTTGGCTCATTTTTTGGTGTTGGTGGTTGGTTGTGAGGTGGCGACGGAGGCAGTTGCTGCATGTGCTGCTGTTGCGGCGGAGGCTCGAACCTGCTTTGGTTTTGTGGCGGTGGGTTTGTTTTGAGGTAGGTTATGTGGGGAGGTTTTGGGTTTATGTAGGTCAGGCTTGCCTCCGACCTGTAGTTACCCGCCGAAGGCTGCTGCGAAGGCGCTGACCGCCATGCTGGTAGGAAGTTTGGGTAATAGGCAGAGGCTAGTGTGGAGGGATGTATTTGGTTTGCGTTTAGCGCTGGGTACCTTGGGCAGTACTGCTGGTGGCCAGTTGTGTAGGTGGTGTTGACCTCTCTTGCGCTCTGCTGTGTTGGAGGTTGGGCAGTCTGTTTGTTCTTCATCCTTTCCTATGTCTCTTTTGTCTCCAGACAATCTTTGGTGCTGTTCCTGCGCTTTCGCCGTGATAAACACAATATGGCCTGCGTTGTTTCTGCTTGTGGTTTTTGTTCCAGTTTTTTCCTTGGTAACCTTGCCGACCTTGGTTCCTGGTCTGGGTCTCCGGCCCTGCTGGCGCTGCCAGTTGCCCTTGTTCGAGGTAAGGTTGACCCTCGATGCTGAGCACTTGCCCCTGGCCTGGTTTCTGATTTGATGCATTCTGGTTCGTATAGCTTTTCTGGGAGTTTTTGCTGCTATTTTGCTGTCTGTTTTGACCCTGCTCCTCCAGCCTTTTTTGGAGGTCATTGTCTGATCTGCAGTATTTCTCGAACTCGTCATACAACTGCTGTATGGAAGTTGGTTTCTTTCTTGCTAGGTGTGCTGCGAATGGCCCGATTCGGAGGCCTTTGATCGCTGCTTCAATGGCGATCTCGTCTGGGATGTCTGGTGCCTTCGCCTTTAGTTGCACGAATTTTTGGAAGTAGTCGTGTAGTGTCTCTCCCTGCATTTGCTTGCACTGGAATAGATCTGTGGAAGTCAGCGACTGTGCTGTTAGCCCCTTGAAATTTGGCAATATCTTGTTTCGGAGGTTTTCCCAAGAATAGACTGTGCTTGGTTTGAGCATAGAATACCAAGCCAACGCGTCGCCTTCGGCTGCAATGACAAATGACTTTGCCAAGACGGCGTCGTCTCCGTCGGCGGAGGCTACTGCTGCCTCGTAACTCATAATGAACTGATGGGGGTCTGTCTTTCCGTTGAACTTTGGTAGTGTGATTGGCTTGTACGCCGTTGGCTATGGCGACTGTTGTATGCCTTCAGAGAGTGGGGACTTGGGATCGATAGGCCTCCGCATCACCTGAGATGGCATCGTGGGCGGGCTGATCATTGGCGGAGGCCCTTGTGGTATGGTTGCAGTTGGTGTTGCTGCGGAGGCTGGGTTTGCGAAGGTTGACGCTGGTACTGCATGCTGCATACTTAGTATCTCAGCATGTCGGACTGCCAACTGCTGCCTTATTTCTGCTGCTTGTGCTGACGCTTGAGTAGCTTGCTGATTAGCTGCGAATGCTGCTGCCATTCTGTCCCTCTCTTGTTGCGCTCTTTGCAATTGTGCTTGCAGCTGTTGCAGTTCTTGCTCGAGTGTTGTGCCTGAGTTTGGTTGGGCCTCCGGATCTTGAATCTCTAGATCTTGGGGTTCCGGTGGTTGACCCTGGGCATCTGCTCTGGTGTCATCCTCCGTTGGCGAGGTTGCATAAGTGCTACGAGTGGTGCGCCTAGGCCTTCCTCTCTGACCCATGGTCGTTGCTGCTCTGGTGGTGGTTTTTCTTTTCCCTGCCATCGTCGGTTTGCCTTGCCGGGACCCACGGTGGGCGCCAATGTTGAGACTTGCTGTCTCAGACGGTGAGGAAGTGGTAGGGGCCTCCGCCCGATGAGTGCAGTAATCGGGCGGAAGCTTTGGAAGGGTTGGCACGGCAAGTGGGCGTGTAAGGGAGTGACACGCAATGCTGTGGTTTCATTAATACATTCACCAACCTCGTCGTACTGTTACAAGTGTTCCCTATTTATAGTGCTCAACTACCGCCTTTGCGGTGTTTACAACAGTGCCTCTCAACTGCTACAGTGTATTATGGGAATATTCCTCTACTTGCTCTTCGTCTCGGGGGTAATCTTGCCACGCCGCCATCAGATATTGGGCCTGCGTGACCAACCGGCCCAGCGGACCTCAGGATTCGTTGATGGGCCTTTGGCCCTCTACCGTCGTTCTCCGCCCTATCTAGCCCCAGGGTTCGGCGATGAACCCTCGGGCCCCCGCCTGCGGTCTCCGCCTCAGGTACGCCGAAAGCCACTGACCTCCGACGCCTAGTTCAGTCGTGCTCCTGCTCGGGCCTCCGCCCATATGAGCAGTGGCCAAACCGGAGCACCAGCGCCATCCATGAGCGCATTCCTTTGCTTACCTGCACACACATATTAGACGTTGGCATTTGATTAGCCTATCAGTGGGGCGGCCTCCGCCCTCTTCGCCCGGAGGTGCCTGCGTGCCTAACGGGCGGAGGCTGCGCCGAGGTTGCATGCAGCGTCCTGCGAGCACAGTCTGAGAAACTGTCATCTTTCCAGGGTCAGGGTCTGGAGGCATGGTGGCTGGGCCTTCGCTTAGGTGATCGGTCGGAGACGTCTCTGCGAACTGCTGACCGCGTAGGTCTTCGCTACTCTCGGAGGCCGTGTTACAACAGTGTATATACAATTATTATCTAACACATATGACTACAGCATAAATTTAAAGAGGTGTTAAGAAAATATGCCTCTCTCGTGTGTTGGATAGTTGCGCATGTTTACATGTCACGAATCCACGATAGGTGTCACGGTTGTTCCATGACGACAAACCCCACAGATTTGACGGGTCTTTCCTCGTCCCAATAAACACGATTAACACAAAAAAAAAAATAACACCACCGAGTGTCTTCAGCCCACCGTTCCACGGATTAATTTTTCAAGGTATAATCAGTACAACAAAGAACAAGGCTGCAATGTCGACCAATTTATCTTCCTCCTCCAACCCATTATCTGTGTTGTTGACCCCGACAAATAAATTCAATGAGCAAAACTTTCAGCTATGGCTAGCACAAGTCCTCACCACACACTACTATGAATGTGATCTTTACTCATGGTTTAATCCAATTTTTAGAGGCAGTTATCGCAGCTGCCTTCATCTAAGGGTGCGTTTGGTTGGGCTTTTGGCTTTGGCTTTTGGCCCCAAAAGCCAAAAGCCCAACCAAAGGGGCTGCTTTTGGAGGCTGCTTTTTCAGAAGCAGCTGCTTTTCCATAGTATATTTTTGAAAACTGGTTTGATCCTGCTTTTGGCTTTTGGCTTTCTGCTTTTTGAAATTGGTGGAATAAAAAGCTCTTTCATAGTTGTTTCAAGAGAGATAAAGATAGAAGGTATATTTTATACTTGTTTAACCAAACAGCTTTTAGCTTTTCTATGGCTCACAGCCCACAGCAGCTTTCCCACAGCTCACAGCCCACAGTAGCTTTTTCCCACAGCCACAGCTCAACCAAACACACCCTAAGGGCCCCAAAAATCAAGAGTTTTTAGTACCCGGTATATAACCATGCCACTAGAAATTGATTCTTAGAAGCTGGCCACACTTTTTACTGCCCCAAGAAATAAATTTTCTAGAGGCGTCTAGTAACGTGGCCTGCCTCTAAAGTTATTTTTGGGCCATAAAATTAGAAAAAAGATCTCTTAATTCTTTGGAGAAGCCCAATAGAAACTATTGTAAGTCACAAGTCGAGTGATTTTTCGTATGTACGGTTCCTATGATTTGAACACGAAACCGGTTGCCTTGTGCGAGTCCCCTACCACAACACCACACAATTACTTTTAGCCAAGTATAGAAATGCTATCCTGGAGTAATGTGGCATGAGCTTTGCCTCCTTGGTGTCCCTTCCACCTAAGTTTCACCCTTCTCATGAGCTCCTCCACCGGAGCTTGGCCTCCCTGACGGTCCTCTGCTCGTGCTCCGACTTGCCCGTCACTAGTAGGAGGATCAATGCAAGAGCAAGTGGACGACATGGGAGCACCTAGGGAGAGAGAGAAGAGATGTGGGGCGAGAAAGAAAAATAAATAAAAAAAGGAAAAGATATGTTAATAACAGATGAGTCTCACGCGTCATAAGAAAAGTAGGAGCCATAAGAAAAGTAGGAGCCCCAGGAGTCTACTTCCGGAGCTGAGCATAGAAATAGTGCACCGAAAAGTAGAAAGAGCTCCCAACTAAAAAATAGAGCCCCTAAGACTATTGTCGGAGTTGCTCAGATAAAGCATTTTACCGCCTAATCAGTTCTGGACCAAGGAATTGTTGAATACTTGGGTTAAATTCTAGTGGCTAAAAGTACTATATATATCTATGAGCTTTTTTACTGTGCTTGGAGGTTCCACCCATCCATTTTTATTTTTGGCGTAGGGTTAGTATAGTAATTGGACAATTGGATTTTTTTTCTCCTTACAGTTTCTACCAGACGTTCCGCTCCTGTCCCCGTCCCCGCCCCAGCTCGTCGACGCTGGCCGCCCCCGCCCCTGCCTGTGGACGCCGTCCGCCCTGCCCCCGCTTCCTTCCCCACTTGTAGATGCCGCTCGTGGACACTGTGGCTCCCTTGAGCGCGCGCCTGGCCGCGCCCCCTTCGGTCACCAGCAGCTGTGCCCGCCCGCAGCAGCACCGAGCGCCTAGCCCTGCACAAGAACACATCTACGTGGTGCAGGGAGCAGCCATGGCAGCAGGTGTGCTGGCATGCCAATGGAAGTTCCTCTTCCTTGGTATGACCATGGCAGCGGCAGAAGCCGAGGGCCGTAGCATGCAGTGCGGCCCTTTGTCCCTCTGACTCGAGAGGATCTCGTTCCCGGTGGGCGGGCGCAAGCCACCGTCGAGCCCAATCCAGGCTTCCTCGTGCAAGCGGCGAATTAAGAACGAGGATCAGGAGCGTCGTAATGTAGAATCTAAGTATTTAAAGGAAAAGATAAAATTAAAGTAGTACAGTTACACCCTTCATATTTAATTATCAGTAAAAAGATAAGGTTCCTGGTCCATGGGATTTTAGTTCGGGTCCACAACTTAAGTTCTTATCATTTGGTTTCTATACCTTCTTAGCCATTAGATCAAAAAATACGGGTGGCTCAAATTATTCCCAAGCACCGTAAAAAGCCACTATATCTATATATATCTTATAGCACTATTTAATGTGGCGCCAACCTAAGAGCATCTCCAAGAATTCCCAATAAAGCCTTCCAATCTAAGAGTTTTGGTAAGAATGGAAAAAAAAAACTCATCTCCAACAGTTTCAAATCCCACATCCCAATCTTTCAACGCTTGAAAAAATAGACTGATCGCGCAGATATATCTGTGTCCCACACGTGTATGCATCGCCCAATCTAAAGGTGGAAGATCGTGGGAAGGAATAAAGAGTTGGAAAGGGTTCCTAATGCAAATGAACAAGAGAGAAAGAATATATAAAAGTGGTTATGATAATTTAGAAATGGTATAGGATTTCTGATGTAAATTTATCTTGTATATTTTAGGAATGAATTATTAGAAACTGTTGAAGATGATCATATTTATTCCTCCCAATAAGTTTAGACGAGTTGGAAAACTGTATGGTTTTGAAAAAAAATTTGTTGGGAACTCTTGGAGATGCTCTAACCTCCCAATCTTGCATCCTAAAATTCATCTATGAAAGGGAAAAAAGCCTCCCAGTCCCGCAACTGTAAAATTGCATCCTGCAACCGTAAAACTCAACTTTAAAACATAACATAAGCCTTAACCTGTGAATTCGCTACAAAAAAAAACATACATACTTACCCCTTTTGATGAATTCATTTGGTCGAACTGTAAGAAACCATTGATTGGAGCAATCATTACGAGGCAAGTAGTACAGTAAAATTTTGAAAGCAAACTGTAATTGTTCAATTTCACTAAGGACGCATAAATCAAATAGTAATCATTTGAAATCTAAGACAATAACAAATATAGATTGTTAAAAGTATAATTTTAAATTGGTTTTACACAAGGATTTAAAATGAATCTGTAGTGATTTCTTCCATGTCAACCATAGAACCATTTATAAATGCAAAGGGTCCGTCAAGCGGCCGTGCGGGGTGGATGAGGAATTGAGGATATATTGACCGGGTTGGTGAGACCAAGAAGATAACGATGATTTGATGAGCCCTACAAAATAGTATGTTCATAGTTGCCACTGGTAGTTTACACGTGCACATATTTGTTGCCACGGATTTACTACTATTTTTCTGAATTAAACTTAACATGAAAATGCCTATTCACTTAACAGTTTTCATATCAAACGCACGTTAAAAGGGTCGAGTAGGGAGCAGTCATGGAGGGTGTCACCGGCGGCATCGACACTCCTGCTGCGTGGCAATTCATATTAGCATAATAATCGTGTTCGGCAGGCATGCCGTCATCAAAAGCTGTGGCTTCTGTAAATCGTGTGCCGAAAAAAATGTGAAATCCTGCCTTTTTTTTCTGAACCACACCGGTTTATTTTTATTCTGCATCTCCTGCGATATAAATGGACCCAGTGCCCATCAAGTTTGTTTTACAGAAGAGATGCTCGAGGATTATTCCATTCTCCATTAGTACCAGCTACGTATAGCAGCAGCAGTTGTATTCATAGTTGTGGTTGGGAAAGAGGTCGCACTGTCCTTTTTTGTAGTTCTCATTCTTGCACCAGGCGTCGCAGCCCCGGACACCGCCCATCAACGTGCACTCTTGAATGCATTCTCGCTTGGCTGCCCCCTGTTCCGTAACAATTACAACAGTCCACTGTTACATGCATGCGTTATCATAAGTTAATAAAACTATTTTAAGATTCACCAAATTTGTAGAAAAGAAGAAAAAAAATATCTATGACACCAAATTAGTATCACTAGATATTTTTTTTTCATAATATACTTACTTGGTGTTATAAATGCGCTTATTCTTTCTTATAAAATTAGTCAAACTTAAGATAGTTTGAATTAGCTAGGATGGCTCTAGAAATTGATTTATTTTCGGATGGAGGAGTACATGTGTACAAATGCTTTAGGCATACCATATAGGACGAAAGGGAAGCAACGATGACAGTGACGAGGATAAGGATCTTGAAGACGGTGGAGAATGATGATGCAGCCATAGATGATGGCAGTGCTTCGATCGCACCGTGTACAAATGCTTTTTGGTAATGCAGATAGCCGACCTTGGGGACTTCGGTATGAATGGTTTGTCAATTTATATATGACTCTTGGTGGATGGATATTTAGCGCCCATTCATTTTTAACGTTACTACTGCTAAATCTCTGAAAGGATTTGTGTCCAACGCTTATCTCTGTTTCATATAAGCCAGTAATCGTTTGTTGGATATTCATTCATAAGAAAACATGAATTCATAAGTTATTAATTATTTTCCATCCAACCAATAAAAAGTATTACCTCTATTCTAAATTATTAGACGTTTTAATTTTTTTTAGATACATAACTTTTGTTATGTACTTAGATATACACTATGTCTAGATACATAGTAAAAGCAATCTACTAAAATGTCTTGCAATTTGGAATGCAGGGAGTACATCATAATTATTAATGAATTGAGTGCCTAATTAAAATCAATTTATGAGAATAGTGTACTTTAGCTGCTTTCCTTTTGTTCCACTCTTGATCTCGAACGACTGGAATGACGACAACGTGAGGGTGAAGAACCAGAACAGGTGTCCAGAGGACAGTTAATGTGACTCATTTTTTTTCTTTTCAAGAATGAGAAAGCAGTCTATTTCTCTATCTTTATCTATATCTTCTATACCTCTATATATATACCTAATAACTAATCTATATCTATATCTATATCTATATCTAGTACTAAAGAGGCAAAATTTCTAGCTCTCTTTTTCGTCCAGCCAACCGGTCCATGTCTGATACAAATTCACGGTTGCAAAGGAGACTAGGAGTGGGGAAGAGAATAGAAAGAAATATAGGGTTCCAGATGTAAAGATGCCAGAGAGAGAAAAAAATGTTGAAGGGCCTTAATAGTTTTTGAAATAGATTGGGGCTCCTGATGCAAAATGTTCCGATACAAGTGTCAACATGGGCTGAATCCTTACAATTGGGCCGTCTTCACTGTGGGTTGGACCAAGCTCGTGCAAGTCTTTTTTCCTTTTCTCTCGTTTTTCTCTTTTTCTATAAAAACAGACATCTTGCAAAATTCACCAAAAATCATAGAAAAAAATAGAAAAATGTCAAACCAGTTTTTTTTCACGTTATCATTTTGCATGAATGTTTAATACACTACTATAATAAACTTAACCGAGGCGGGCAAAAAGGATTTACCGAGGCGGGCAAACCCGTCCGCCTCGGTTGAAAGGTCACAGTAAACCAATCTTAACTGAGGCGGTTCTAATGCCCGCCTCTGTTAATCAAATAATAAAAACAAAAAAGATAAGAAAACCCATGGACAAGCCCAACGAGCCCATCCATGGGCCGCCGTCGCCGTAGCTGCTCGCTAGACCATCAGGACCTGGCCGCCAGCCGCTGGATCCGGTCGCGCGACGCCGGATCCAGCCTCCCCCGCTTTCGTGATGCCGGAGTTGACACCCATGACGCCAGATCCGGTCTCCCCCGCCGCCGTGACACCGAATCCGGCCCGCCCACCGCCGGAGTTGACGCAGACGTCGAGGAGTAGCGCCATTGTAGGGAGCTGAGGCTGGTGGAGGAGCGCCACTACGCCCGCGCCTGCCACATCGGTCGCGCCCGTGCCGCCGGATCCGGGATGGAGGAGAGGGAGGGGCGCCACGCCGGATCCAGGAGGGAGGGAAGGGAAGGGTGCCGCCATCGGTCGGAACCAGGAGGGAGGGTGCCGCGTCAGATCTAGGTGGGAGGGGTGCCACCGCTGGCCGGATTTTGGAGGGAGGGGAGGGAGGGGCGCCACGCCGGATCTGGGAGGGAGGGGTGCCGCCGCCGGCCAGATCTAGAAGGTAGGGGAGGGAGGGGCACTGTGCTCAGGGTGGGAGGGAGGGTCGGCGCTGAGGTAGAGATTGAGAGAGGGAGGGGCAGTGCGGGGGAGAGAGGGAGGAGAGGGCTGGGTGCGGCTGAGAGGGTGCGAGAGAGTGTGTGTTTAGGGTTTCTGATTTCGTTTATATATTGGAGATGGTAGTGGGCTGGTGTGGGCTAGTGGGCTACGCCTGATTTACCGAGGCTATTGCATTAGAATGACCGCCTCGATTAATGATTTACCGAGGCCGTTGTGTTTGGATGCCCGCCTCGGTTAATATCTATTAACCGAGGCGTTTGCTGGGATGGCTGCGTGGCCACCCAATAACTGAGGCGGGCAACTGGCCTGCCCGCCTTCGAGGCCATTTGGCAAACGCCTTGGAAAAGATTTATTGTAGTAGTGATAGTTTTTTCTCCCGTTGCAACGCACGGGCATATTTGCTAGTAATACTAAAGAGGCAAAAATTCTATCTTTTTTCGTCCGGCCTATCCAACACCGGCTTGGTCAACATTGCCAATAGAGATTAGGAGTGGGAAGAGAGTAGAAAGAAATACGGGGTTCCAGATGTAAAGATGCCAGAGAGAAAGAAAAGGTGGGAGGGCCTTAATAGTTTTTGAAATAGATTGAGGTTCCTAATGCAAAATGTCTAGATCCGAGTGGGCCTCTCCTGGTGGGCTTCTTTTTCAACCTAGGCTGAATCTTTGCAGTTGGGATGGCTTCGTTGTGGGCTGGGCCAAGCCCATGCAATCCTTTTTCCTTTTCTTTCCTTTTTCTCTTTTTTCTGTAAAAATAAGGATCTTGCAAATTTCACCAAAAATCATAGAAAAATCCAAAAAATGCCAATCCAGTTTTGTTAGCTTCATAAAAATGTGATCTATCCATAGATGTTATGACTCTTGTTAGGTTGTTCTTTGTCTATAGGTGTGTTAAATCATCCTTGCATATGTTGCATGCATATAGAACGTGCTAGAGGAAGACCCAGAATATGCAGAGGTGGCCTTCAATAACTTTTCGATGTCCGGTTTCTACTCAAGGCAAGCCCCGATGCATAACCTCTACTTTTCAGCAATTATTATGTTTGTTTGAGCATTAAGTTTTGAGGAGAAAGATTTACACCATTTGATGTAGTTTTGATTAGAAACAAAACTTATTTTTATTAAAATATGGTTTAGTCAATGGTACAACTAATTATTTCGTGAACAAATAATCTTGGGCAGATTATTGTCTTATGAAATCTAAACAAAAATATTTATGTAATTCCCGATGAGGGCTGCCGTGTGAAAAATCAAGAGAGATCTCCCGTCGTAATCATTGGTAGACATACCAATCCTTTACACATAGACAAAAAAAGTTGAGGTTGATATGATATGTTAAAAAAGCTATAATGGTCAATATTGAGTCATAGAAAAACACATGGATAGTATGGAAAATTAAAGTTATGAACTTATGGTGTATTTATATTTAGAAATTATGCACTTTGCAATGGAAGGAAAAATTTACCATGGTGTATTTTAATTCAACACAGGTTTAATAGGACATTGTTATTTATTGTCAGCATTAACTTATGTTATGGATGTCACGGTCATCACAAAATAAATTATAAAAGCATAAAACTTAAGTAGATATGTACCATTCACGTTATCATTTTGCATGAATGTTTAATAGTTTTTTCTCCCGTTGCTAACAAGTTGGAAACACCCATCCTAAGAAAAGCATAATGAGCACTAGCAAGGCATTTGAATTGTTGCATATGGACTTGTTTGGTCCAACCACATACACTAACATTAGTGGAAATAAATTTTGATTTATGATAGTGGATGATTATACAAGATATACATGGGTCTTCTTTGTAGTTGGTAAGAGTGATGTGTTTGCTACCTTCAAAACATTTGTCAAGAGATGTCACAATGAATTTGAAACAACTATCAAGAATGTGAGAAGTGACAATGGTAGTGAATTCAAGAATACTAGAGTTGAAGAACTTTGTAATGAGTTTGGCATTAGGCATCAATTTTTGGCCATATACACACCTCAATCTAATGGTCTTGTGGAGAGAAAGAATAGAACTCTTATTGACATGGCAAGATCAATGTTGAGTGAATACAATGTTAGTCATTCTTTTTGGGCCGAGGCAATCAACACGGCATGCTACTACATCAACCGCCTCTATTGCCATCCCATGATGGAGAAGACACCATATGAATTGTTGAATGGAAGAAAGCCCAATATTGCATACTTTAGGGTCTTTGGATGCAAATGCTACATTCTCAAGAAAGACACTAGATTGAGCAAATTTGAGAAGAAGTATGATGAAGGCTTCTTACTAGGATATTCCACCACAAGCAAGGCTTATAGAGTTTGGAACTTGGCTAGTAGTACTATGGAAGAAGTTCATGATGTGCAATTTGATGAAACCAATGGGTCTCAAGATTGAGATGAGAATCTTGATGATGTGAGAGGCACTCAATTGGTAGATGCAATGAACATGGACATTGGTGATATAAGGCCGAAGCAAGTGATTGACATTGAAGATGACAAAGATCAAGTGCTATCCTCTCCTATGGTGCAAGCTAGTGATTCTCAAGTGCAAGATCAACATACTGCTAGTTCATCTCAAGTGCATTAATCAAGTGATCAAGCTAGTACAAACAATCAAGTTCAAGTGCTCCAACCAACCAATGTTGCAAGAGATCATCCCCTAGATCATATTATCTGTGATATACAAAGTGGTGTGCAAACAAGATCAAGATTGGCTTTATTTTGTGAACATTACTCTTTTGTGTCATCATTTGAACCAACCAAGATAGAAGATGCCTTGATGGATGTGGATTGGGTGAATGCTATGCATGAAGAACTAAACAATTTCACAAGGAACCAAGTTTGGGAATTTGTGGAAAGACCAAAGAACTACAATGTGATTGGTACCAAGTGGATGTTTAGAAACAAGCAAGATCAAGATGGCAGAGTGGTGAGAAACAAAGCAAGATTAGTAGCACAAGGCTATACTCAGGTTAAAGGTCTTAACTTTGGTGAAACATATGCACCAGTAGCAAGATTTAAAGCAATAAGAATCCTATTAGCTTATGCTTGTGCCCATAACATCAAGCTCTATCAAATGGATGTGAAGAGTGTATTTCTCAATGGCTACATCAATGAGTTAGTATTTGTTGAGCAACCTCCTGGTTTTGAAGATGACAAGAAGCCCAATCATGTGTACTAGTTGAAGAAGGCATTATATGGCTTTAAGCAAGCACCTAGAGCATGGTATGAGAGATTGAGAGATTTCTTACTCTCTAAAGGGTTTAAAATGGGAAGGGTTGATACTACTCTCTTCACCAAGAAGATTGACAAGGACCTGTTTGTGTTGCAAATATATATTAATGACATTATCTTTGGATCAACCAACCAAGACTTTTGTGAAGAGTTTAGGAAGATGACGGCCAATGAGTTTGAGATGTCCATGATTGGTTGTAACACCCTAATTTTTCATTTTCTAAAAAAATAGTCAAATTGATTTATTTAAGCAATTTATGTGAGCATTCAAACATAGGAAAGTAATAATTTTTATAAAACTAAAATCAAATATAAGATTAGCTACAAGTGATGCATACATGCTGCTGCATATTATTTTGTGAATGTTTGGTATTGATCAAAATTTCAAAGAGAATTGAAATTTGAATTTAAAATGCTTTTGGAAAATTTGTTTGGAAAAAGAAAAAGGAAAATTCTTTCTTTTCTCCCCTCCTCTATTTTCAGCCTGAGCTGACGCGCCAGCCCGGCTTGGTCTCCCCCTGGCGTCCCGCGCCAGCCCAGCCCAGCACCGGTCGCCCGCCTCCCCCCTTCTCCTCATTTCCGGCCCAGCAACCGCGCCAGCCCAGCACTGCAGCAACTACCGCCGCGCCTCCCTTTCCCCTCTAGTCGCTGACCGCCTGGGCCCGCACGTCAGTGCCGCCTCCTTCCTCCCGCAACCGCAGCCCCGGTCAAGCCGCGGCAGCAACCGTCGCCCCGCTCCACGCGCGTCGTGGGAGCGCCCCCTCCCCGCGCCCCAGCCTCTTTTTAAGCAAAGCCGAACTCCCGCACGTCCCCCTCTCGCTCCCCGCTCCATTTTTTCGCTCTCGCTCACGCCTCGGAGCCCGCAACCGGCGCGCGAAGAAGTTCCGAGCACCGTCGTCCGCTGTCTGCATCGCCGTCTTCCTCGAGCCGACTCCGACCCCGTTTTCTCCCGCTGTGAGCCTCGCCATGCTTCCCTCTACCTCCCCATGTATTCAATTCATTGTTTCACGGCCCCTAGAGCTCTAACCGCATGTGCCGAGGATCTTCAGCCGCCGTCCATGGCGACCGCCGCCACGGCCGCACCCTCCGGCCACCTCTTTGGCCTGGATGTGTTCGCCTGCTCCCCCTCTCTCATTCGGTGGCTTCGGGTCATCGAATCGCGAACCAAAGCCCCCTAACCGTGCTCGCCGGTGAGTCCTCACCGTCGGCCATGGCACTTGGCCACCTAGAAGACTGTTCCGACCAGCCCCCCCCTTGTTCTCTCTCCACCGAAATAATCCTAGCCATCCATCGCGAGATCTACGGCCTAGGATGGCCGATACCCTTTCGCCGTGGTAAATTTGTTAAAGAGCCCCTCCCTTTTCCCGAAATAGAACCCGCCGTCCTTAGCGTATTTCCCCGTGTATGTTTTTTTGTTTTGAAAGCGTAAAGTTAACTGTTTTAGTTCAAAGTACGTTTTCAGTATTTACAGAAATGCCATTTGAACTGTTTTGCTTATAAAATCATCGTTTTAGCTCCGAATTGAACCATTCAAATTGCGTTAGCTTTGTAATTTCATTATCTACATGTTAGTACCACTGTTAATCAAGTTTGCAACTTTTAAATTTCATGGTTAGATTTAATTGAATATATTGCTATAGGAAATCTCGTTTAAATCATAACTTTCACATTTTAGCTCCGTTTTTCGTGAACTTCGCGTTGACGTGATCGTAGCGAGACATAGAATATTTTCATAAATATTTTATCTTGTTTTCTATACTGTTGGTGTACTGTTCTAATTATAGGAATGTTTGCTTTGCATGAAATGCCTTTGGAATGTTGTATGTTGTCGTGTTGGTCGCGTTCAGACGGTGAGGAGAACGTTGGAGACCAAGAATTCTTCGACGACCAGAAGGACCAGCAAGAGTTTGTGAACCAAGGCAAGTATAGCATGGGCCTATCTTGATGTCCTATTCACCATTATTAATTACTCATTTGCATGTGTCTAATTTTGATACCCGTAAGGACATCCTAGTGATTGATTATCCTGTTCCTTGTCTCCTATGGGTTATTTGCATATGGGTAGATTGCTAGTGCTCTAACTGAACATGATCTATAAGGTGATGAATGATTCTATGGAACTAAAAGTATAACATGAGTTATAACAACTGATCCATAGGGTGAAGGGGAAAATGACTGTTGGTCATGTTGCACCCGGCCCTCTATAAGGACTTATCTATCGGCAAAAGCTGGGACTGACAGTGCAACCGGGAGAGTCATATGGCTCTGACTTTAGCTCAGTAATAGGACCTTTTCTAGCTAGTTAGAGGTTACCTTTATGGCGCAAAAGGGGCTTGCCACGTTGGGTATAAGGTTGCCTCTGTTCCTATGTGTATAGCCGCGATGGATATGTGGCATAGGAAAGGGGGGGGGGGGTTCCTACATCTACCTGCCGAGGAAACCGAGCGGCCCTAACTTGTTAGAGAAACCTATGAAATGGCTTCATAGTGTACCCTGCCCGCTCACCTTGGCAGTGACATGGGAGTAATTAACCCGGGCATATGGGAATCATGACTCGCGGTGAATGTGCACCACCTCTGCAGAGGGTAACAAACTGTTATAACAACCGTGCTCACGGCCACGAGCGGCCCGGAAAACTCATAGAATAACTAGTTACTTGTTGATGATCATTTAAGTTGTTCTATGATGATATATGATACACTTGACCCGGATATCTATTCATATGGGATTAAATGGGAGCTTAAGCATAATTTGATAATACATGATAATAAAAGCTTGTCTTACTAAAAAAATGCTAACCGCAGTAAACCAGAGTCAACCTTTTTGAGCTTCATAACCCCATGTTAATTTGTTAAGTACGGGATGTACTTACGCTTGTTTATTTTCTTTATTTGGATAAAAATCCCGGATGGGTAACAGATGACAACAGGTATGAGGAATTCCCTGAGGATTTTTAGGCTTGTGGTCAACCAGTTGACCTTCCCTGTGATGAAGCCCCACGAGAGAGTTATCTTTTTATATTCTGCTATGTGATGTAAGACTAAGTTATATTATGAATCTGATGTAAGAGACACCATGATGATACTTTATGTAATTTGTCAGCTTGTGTGTGTGATTGATCCCTGGGCACACACGAGTTTTGTGCATTCAATTTTATCCTTAAAATTGGGTGTGACAAATTGGTATCAGAGCCGTGTTGACTGTAGGACGCAAGCCTAGTTAGAAAATGATTGTTTTAGCATCTTTGCTCCTCTGGTTTCTTGCTTACTGTCTTATTCTTGTTATTTTGTTAAAACATTTATGCTTTTCATACCTTAATCTATTATATAAAATTATTGATTCTAATTCTATCTCACTTTAAATCTATAGATGTCTCATAACCCGAAGACTGCTCGCCTCAGCACTGCTGGTTATCGTGCCCTGTTCACCCCACGTGCTCCACAGGCGGAGAAGGAGATTGTGATCATCTCTAATGATGAGGAGATGGCTACCCCGACACCTGCATCTGCTCCTACTCCAGCAGTCGCATCGGTCTATCCTATCGTAGCTACACCTGAGGAGTCGACGGCTACTTCCCCTACACCTGCACCATCCTCAGCTATCCTCGTGGTGGATGAGGAGATAGGCTAGAAGTGCAAGTACTACTTCAAGCCAGCCCCAGAGATGGCTTACTACCACACCCTCCTCACTCACGTGCTGAATGACTACTACCCCGAGCTGCACGCCTCCATCAGCTACCACTGTGCAGAGTACCAACATCCATTGGAGGCTACCTTCTGGAAGGTAGAGCTGGTGGTCACCGCTTGGAATGACATCAAGAATGGACATGAGGTGGAGACTGTCCACCGTGCCACTGCCAGGAGGGCCCATGCCTTGGATGGCATGGAGGATGCAGCACAGGACGCCTACATCCACTACCATGGTCGTCGCTTTGAGGCCATGAGGGAGGATCGCTTTAGGTTCCTTCCTCGCAATGATCATGAGGGTGTTTGGCAGGTCTTGGCTCCACCAGAGAGTGACCCAACTCTAGAAGCAACGGTGCAGCATGTCCATGCTATGCAGGGGGTGGATGAGGAAGTCAAAGGAGAACTGCGTGCATTCCAGAGGGCTGAGAGACGCCTTCAGAAGCAAGTGGATGAACTTCGAGCTCAACTTGGGCAGCCATCCATCTACAAGAAGAAGTGCCGGTCCTTCACCATGATTGACACCGCTCCATAGGTGTTAGGTGCCTTGATCTAGATTATCACGTCGTTAGTTCGTGTTTCATATTTAGTCTTGTTTGGTCTTGTGAACTTGGATGATTAGATGTTTTAATTTATCAACTTGGTTGATTTGGTATTTGTTTGATTGCTGGAAGTTTGTGGGCATGTCCACAACTTCTTTAGATTGGAACCTTAAGTTTAGAATGAAATCTTAATGCAGATGTTTCGCTTTATCTTATCTCTGCTGTGCTGATTTCTGGAGCAGCCTGTGTTCTTTATCTAGTATCTCAAAATATGGGCTGTCAAAAATTCTGAAATTTTTGTGGAGATAACTATACCTCTGTATCTTTCAAATATCTCTGGAATCACGTCAATAGTTGTTCAGGTTTGTGAGATCTAGCTGTCACAAGTTGATGTTCCTGCGCTGTCTGGAACCTAGAATAGATTCTGTTTAGCTCTACTTTTGACCATGTGTGTGTCAGAATCTGTAAAAGTGATCTACATAAAAGTTGTAGCTGATCTCCTAAGCTTTCTAAAAATTCTTGGTACACCTCTGTTGGATCTCTGAAACTCGAGTTATAACAGTTTTACTGAACTGCTGAATTTGAATTTTATCCAGAAAATTCTCAGCATTGTTTCTTATCTTTTGTAAGCTCTCTATAATTTGGAAAATCTCTAAATTTTGCGCATTTGTTGGAAAACAGATGGCCGCAAGATGAGGAAGAGGTAGAGGCCATGGTCGTGGGCATGATGCTCTCATAAATCCACCACCACCGCCACCTGTGACCATGGAACAAATATTGGGAATGCAAGCGCAGTTGATGCAAGCTATGATGCAGCGCTTGGACAATGAACTTGCAAGAGGACCACCGCCTGTTCAGGTCAGAGATAAGCGTGGAGAGTTTATGAAGGGTCGTCCACCGGTGTGCACTCATGCCACAGACCCTATGGAGGCAGATGATTGGCTGCGTGCTGTAGAGAAGCAACTTAACATAGCACAATGCAACGATCTAGAGAAGGTGTTGTATGCTTCTGGTCAACTCCAGGGAGCAGCTCAGGATTGGTGAGATTCTTTCCAGTATGGACGTCCCAACAATGCTCCTGCTATCACCTGGCAAGAATTCAAGGACAATTTCCGGTCTTATCATATCCCTGATGGACTCGTGGAATTGAAGCAGGAGGAATTCAAGTCCCTCAAACAAGGATCCATGACTGTGGCGGAGTATCGTGACAAGTTTGCTCAACTATCATGCTATGCTCCAAATGATGTGGCTGAGGACAAGGATAAGCAATGCCGTTTCCTCAAGGGACTCTATGATGGACTGCAGCTTCAACTGATGTCCAACACTTACCCTAACTTTCAGTCATTAGTGAACCGCGCTATTGTGATTGACGATAAGCGCAAAGAGATGGAGGCCAAGAAGAGAAGGCTTCAAGGTCAAGCTTCTGGAAGTAACACTCGCCCGCGTGCCTATCCCCAACAGGGTTTCCAACAAAGGAATCAAGGACCATCTAACCAGGGAAACCATGGTCAGAATCCTCAACGGAATCAGTTCCAGCAATGCCCTCAGTACCAGCAACAGTATGGTAATCAGCGTCCCCCGCAACAGACTGGCAATCCGGCAACACGCCAAGGACCATCCAATAATGCTCCTATGAAGAGTGGTGCACCCAACAACCCCAATGCCTGCTACCGCTGCGGAGAAGTAGGTCACTATGCTCATCAGTGCCCTAAGAAGCAGAACCAACAAGCACCTCAGAACCAGACTGACAATTAGAAGTTCAACGCCCGACCACCTCACACTGCGAAGGTGAACTATGTGTCATCTGATGCAGCTCAAGAGACGCCAGAGGTCATGTTGGGTACGTTCAGCGTCAACTCTATCTCTGCTACAGTACTTTTTGATTCTGGTGCTTCGCATTCTTTTATTTCCCAAGCTTTTGTTAGAATGCAAAGCATACCTTTGTGTGCCATGAAAAACCCTATACTAGTAAATTCATCAGGAGGTAGTATGCCCACTTCATATTGGAGTCCCTCAACTAGCATTTCCTTAAGGGGGGTAGACTTCAAAGTGAAACCAATTGTCTTGAGAACAGTGGGAATTGATCTTATCCTAGGAATGGATTGGATGAAACAACATCGGGCAGTGATTTAGTGTCAGGAGAAATCTGTGGTTGTGACATCACTCAATGGAGATAGAATCTGTGTAGAAGTGGTAGTGCAAGCTCAGCCTACAGCCACAGTGAATCAGCTAGATGGTGAAGCTAATAAACAAGATCGTGTCGTGGAGAAGTTTCCAGATGTCTTCCCCGATGACTTGCTAGGTATGCCACCTAACCGAGACATTGAATTCATTATTGAATTATTACCTAGAACTGCACCAATAGCTAAACGTCCATATAGAATGGGGGTTAATGAATTAGAAGAGCTTAAGAAACAACTAGAAGAGTTGCAAGAAAAAGGTTTCATACGCCCCAGTTCTTCCCCATGGGGGGCACCTGTGATCTTTGTGGATAAGAAGGATGGTAGTCAACGGATGTGTGTGGATTACCGTTCACTTAATGAGGTTACAATCAAGAATAAATACCCTTTGCCTAGGATTGATGATTTGTTTGATCAGTTGAGGGGAGCCCATGTGTTCTCCAAGATTGATCTCCGCTCAGGGTACCATCAGCTAAAGATTCGAAACTCGGACATACCCAAGACAACATTCACTACACGGTATGGATTATATGAGTACACCGTTATGTCTTTTGGATTGACCAATGCACCTGCATACTTCATGTATCTGATGAATAAGGTGTTCATGGAGTTTCTGGATAAATTTGTGGTGGTATTCATAGATGACATACTAATATTCTCCAAGACTGAAGAAGAACATGCTGAACATATAAGGTTAGTCTTGCAAAAACTTAGAGAACATAAGTTGTACGCTAAGCGAAGCAAGTGTGAGTTTTGGTTGAAGGAAGTCTCTTTTCTGGGTCATGTTGTCTCCAATGGTGGAATAGCAGTGGATCCAGGCAAAGTGCAAGATGTATTGAATTGGAAACCACCAACCACTGTAAGTGAGATTCGTAGCTTTTTGGGATTGGCTGGATACTACAGGAGGTTCATTGAAGGTTTTTCCAAGCTAGCCAAGCCTATGACAACTCTGTTGGAAAAGAATGCTAAGTATGTATGGTCGGATAAATGCTAGGTAAACTTTGATGAGCTAAAAAAAAGATTGACTACAGCTCCAGTATTAGTTCTGCCCGATTTAAGCAAGAACTTCTCTATATATTGTGATGCATCCCGTTTGGGCCTTGGATGTGTGCTTATGCAAGAGGGAAGAGTGGTAGCATATGCATCTAGACAATTAAGGAAGCATGAGTTGAATTACCCTACTCATGACTTAGAATTGGCAGCTGTGGTTCATGCTTTGAAGATCTAGAGACATTATCTAATTGGACATAAGAGTGATATATACACAAATCACAAGAGTTTGAAGTATATCTTTACCCAATCAGATCTGAATCTGAGACAACATCGCTGGTTGGAATTGATCAAAGACTATGATTTGGAAGTGCATTATCACCCGGGAAAGGCAAACGTCGTAGCTGATGCACTTAGCAGAAAGAGCTATGCCAATGGACTTCAGATGACATCTATGTCAGCAGAGTTGTGTGCTAAAATGGAGTATCTCAACTTGAGCCTTGTCACTAATGCAATGGAATTGGTGATAGAGCCTACATTGGAGCAAGAGATACGCAAAAGTCAATTGGAGGATGAAAAACTTAAGGAGATAGCAGAGAATGTAGTGCTTGGAAAGGCACCCAGATTCAGAATGGATGAGAATGGCACTCTTTGGTTCAGAAAAAGGATATGTGTACCTGAAATGAAGGCTATCCGTGATGCAATTCTGAAAGAGGCCCATGAGTCTGCTTATTCTATACATCCCGGAAGTACCAAGATGTATTTGGATCTCAAGGAGAAGTATTGGTGGTATGGTTTGAAGAGAGATGTGGCAGAGTATGTGGCTTTGTGTGACACATGTTAAAGAGTGAAAGCTGAGCATCAAAGACCTGCAGGGTTACTACGACCAATGAAGATTCCTGAATGGAAATGGGAAGAAGTTGGTATGGATTTTATCGTAGGTTTGCCCCGCACTCAAAGAGGTTATGATTCAATATGGGTAATAGTGGATCGACTCACCAAGGTTGCCCACTTTTTACCAGTCAAGACTACCTATACAGGTGCAAGACTAGCAGAATTGTACATGGAAAGAATAGTGTTCTTACATGGTGTTCCCAAGAAAATTGTTTCAGATAGAGGCACTCAGTTTACATCGCAATTCTGGCATAAAGTACATAGATCTTTGGGGACAAAGTTGAATTTCAGTTCTGCTTACCACCCGCAAACTGATGGACAGACTGAAAGGATCAACCAGATTTTGGAAGATATGTTGAGAGCTTGTGCACTTCAGTATGGTGATAGTTGGGATAAGAGTCTGCCATATGTAGAGTTCTCGTATAACAACAGTTATCAGAAGAGTCTCAAGATGGCACCTTTCGAGGCGTTGTATAGACGTAAATGTAGAACGCCTTTGTTCTAGAATCAGACTGGAGAAACTCAAGTGTTTGGACCCGATGTCCTTAGAGACGTGAAAGAACAAGTGAGAATGATTAGAGACAATTTGAGAGTGGCTCAGTCCCGATAGAAGAGTTACGCTGATACTCGTAGAAGAGAGCTGACTTTCGAAGTTGGTGATTATGTGTACTTGAAGGTGTCACCAATGAGAAGTGTGAAAATATTCAATATGAAGGGAAAGTTAGCACCAAGGTATATAGGACCTTTTAAGATCCTAGAGAGACATGGAGAAGTAGCTTATCAGTTGGAACTGCCTGAGAGTTTGTCAGGTGTGCATGACATGTTCCATGTTTCCCAATTGAAAAAGTGTTTGAGGGTACCAGAAGAGCAGATTCCTTTGGAAGAACTTGATGTTTAGGAAGATCTTACTTATGAAGAGTATCCGATAAAGATCTTGGAAACTACCGAAAGAGTTACGAGAAGTCGAACCATAAAGATGTGCAAGGTGTAGTGGAATCGGTATATAGAGGATGAGGCTACTTGGGAAAGAGAAGAGGATCTGAGAAAGACTTATCCCCAACTGTTTGAGTAAGCAATCACCCGAATCTCGAGGACGAGATTCATTTTAAGGGGGGGGGGGTTAGAATTGTAACACCCTAATTTTTCATTTTCTAAAAAAATAGTCAAATTGATTTATTTAAGCAATTTATGTGAGCATTCAAACATAGGAAAGTAAATTTTTTTATAAAACTAAAATCAAATATAAGATTAGCTACAAGTGATGTATACATGCTGCTGCATATTATTTTGTGAATGTTTGGTATTGATCAAAATTTCAAAGAGAATTGAAATTTGAATTTAAAATGCTTTTGGAAAATTTGTTTGGAAAAAGAAAAAGGAAAATTCTTTCTTTTCTCCCCTCCTCTGTTTTCAGCCCGAGCTGACGCGCCAGCCCAGCCCAGCATCGGTCGCCCGTCTCCCCCCTTCTCCTCATTTCTGGCCCAGCAACCGCGCCAGCCCAGCTCCGTGCTAGCCCAGCGCTGCAGCAACTACCGCCGCGCCTCCCTTTCCCCTCCAGTCGCTGACCGCCCGGGACCGCACGTCAGTGCCACCTCCTTCCTCCCACAACCGCAGCCCCGGTCAAGCCGCGGCAGCAACCGTCGCCCCGCTCCACGCGCGTCGTGGGAGCGCCCCCTCCCCATGCCCTGGCCTCTTTTTAAGCAAAGCCGAACCCCCGCACATCCCCTCTCGCTCCTCGCTCCATTTTTTCGCTCTCGCTCACGCCTCGGAGCCCGCAACCGGCGCACGAAGAAGTTCCGAGGACCGCCATCCGCCGTCCGTGTCGCCGTCTTCCCCGAGCCAACTTCGACCCTGTTTTCTTCCGCTGTGAGCCTCACCATGCTTCCCTCTACCTCCCCATGTATTCAATTCATTGTTTCATGGCCCCTGGAGCTCTAACCACATGTGCCAAGGATCTCCGGCCACCGTCCATGGCGACCGCCACCACGGCCGCACCCTCTGGCCACCTCTTTGGCCTAGACGTGTTCGCCTGCTCCCCCTCTCTCATCCGGTGGCTTCGGGTCATCGAATCGCGAACCAAAGCCCCCTAACCATGCTCGCCAGCGAGTCCTCGCCGTCGGCCATGGCGCCTGGCCGCCTGGAACACTGTTCCGGCCAGCCCCCCCTGTTCTCTCTCCTCCGAAATAATCCTAGCTGTCCATCGCGAGATCTACGGCCTAGGATGGCCGATACCCTTTCGCTGTGGCAAATTTGTTAAAGAGCCCCTCCCTTTTCCCAAAATAGAACCCGCCGTCCTTAGCGTATTTCCCCGTGTACGTTTTTTCGTTTTGAAAGCGTAAAGTTAACTGTTTTAGTTCAAAGTACGTTTTCAGTATTTACAGAAATGCCATTTGAACTGTTTTGCTTATAAAATCGTCGTTTTAGCTCCGAATTAAACCGTTCAAATTGCGTTAGCTTTGTAATTTCATTATCTACATGTTAGTACCACTGTTAATCAAGTTTGCAACTTTTAAATTTCATGGTTAGATTTAATTGAATATATTGCTATAGGAAATCCCGTTTAAATCATAACTTTCACATTTTAGCTCCGTTTTTCGTGAACTTCATGTTGATGTGATCGTAGCGAGACGTAGAATATTTTCAAAAATATTTTATCTTGTTTTCTATACTGTTGGTGTACTGTTCTAATTATAGGAATGTTTGCTTTGCATGAAATGCCTTTGGAATGTTGTATGTTGTCGTGTTGGTCGCGTTCAGACGGTGAGGAGAACGTTGGAGACCAAGAATTCTTCGACGACTAGAAGGACCAGCAAGAGTTTGTGAACCAAGGCAAGTATAGCATGGGCCTACCTTGATGTCCTATTCACCATTATTAATTACTCATTTGCATGTGTCTAATTTTGATACCTGTAAGGACATCCTAGTGATTGATTATCCTGTTCCTTGTCTCCTATGGGTTATTTGCATATGGGTAGATTGCTAGTGCTCTAACTGAATATGATCTATAAGGTGATGAATGATTCTATGGAACTAAAAGTATAACATGAGTTATAACAACTGATCCATAGGGTGAAGGGGCAAATGACTATTGGTCATGTTGCACCCGACCCTCCATAAGGACTTATCTGTCGGCAAAAGCTGGGACTGGCAGTGCAACCGGGAGAGTCATATGGCTCTGACTTTAGCTCAGTAATAGGACCTTTTCTAGCTAGTTAGAGGTTACCTTTATGGCACAAAAGGGGCTTGCCACATTGGGTATAGGGCTGCCTCTGTTCCTATGTGTATAGCCGCGATGGATATGTGCCATAGGAAAGGGGGGTTCCTACATCTACCTGCCGAGGAAACCGAGCGGCCCCAACTTGTTAGAGAAACCTATAAAATGGCTTCATAGTGTACCCTGCCTGCTCACCTTGGTAGTGACATGGGAGTAATTAACCCGGGCATATGGGAATCACGACTCATGGTGAATGTGCACCACCTCTGCAGAGGGTAACAAACTATTATAACAGCCATGCTCACGGTCACGAGCGGCCCGAAAAACTCACAAAATAACTGGTTACTTGTTGATGATCATTTAAGTTGTTCTATGATGATATATGATACACTTGACCCGAATATCTGTTCATATGGAATTAAATGGGAGCTTAAGCATAATTTGATAATACCTGATAATAAAAGTTTGTCTTACTAAAAAAATGCTAACCGCAGTAAACCAGAGTTAACCTTTTTGAGCTTCATAACCCCATGTTAACTTGTTAAGTACAGGATGTACTTACGCTTGTTTATTTTCTTTATTTGGATAAAAATCCCGGATGGGTAACAGATGACAACGGGTATGAGGAATTCCCTGAGGATTTTTAGGCTTGTGGTCAACCAGTTGACCTTCCCTGTGATGAAGCCCCACGAGAGAGTTATCTTTTTATATTCCGCTGTGTGATGTAAGACTAAGTTATATTATGAATCTGATGTAAGAGACACCATGATGATACTTTATGTAATTTGTCAGCTTGTGTGTGTGATTGATCCCTGGGCACACACGAGTTTTGTGCATTCAATTTTATCCTTAAAATTGGGTGTGACATTGGTGAACTTAGTTACTTCCTTGGTCTTTAAATCGAGCAAATGAAGAATGGCACATTTATGAGTCAGTGCAAGTACATAAAGGACATGGTCAAGAAGTAAGGATTGCAAGATGCAAAGCCTATTAGCACTCCTATGGGAACAAATGGACACTTGGATAGTGCTGCTAGTGGCAATATGGTGGATCAAAAGTTGTATCGGTCTATGAATGGAAGCCTACTCTATGTGACTGTATCAAGGCCGGATGTCATGTTTAGTGTATGCATGTGTGCAAGATTTCAAGCCTCACCAAGAGAAAGTCATTTGAAGGCAACAAAGAGAATATTGAGGTACTTGAAGCTTACACAAGATGTTGGATTATGGTATCCCAAGGGGTCAAACTTTGAGTTGATTGGATATTCGGACTCCGATTATGTGGGATGCAAGGTTGATAGAAAGAGCACTTGTGGCACATGTCAATTACTTGGAAGATCACTTGTATCATGGTCATCAAAGAGGCAAAATAGTGTGACACTCTCTACCGCTGAAGCCAAATACATATCTGCCGGTAGTTGTTGTGCTCAATTGTTGTGGATGAAGGCAACTTTGAAGAACTTTGGAATCAAATTCAACCAAGTGCCATTGCTATGTGACAATGAAAGTGCGGTGAAGCTTACTAACAACCTAATTCAACATTCAAGAACAAAGCACATTGACATAAGGCACCACTTCATAAGAGATCATCAACAAAAGAGTGATATTTGCATTGAGAGTGTGGGCACCAATGATCAACTTGCTGATATTTTTTTTTGAGGAAACGACAGGGAAGATCCCTACCTATTTTTTTATTTTCATTAAATGAAAGAAAAGTTGTACAGGGCAAAGTTACAAGGCTGTCAAAGCCCAAAACAAAAAAGAGAGTAAATTACAAGTGGTTCTCCTTCCATACAAACAGGGGTCAGAAATACTCTTCTTGGCCTTGATACAAATCTGACCAAGTTCCTCCTTGTGAGATGCCCTCCATTCCAGCAGAGTTGCAGTTCGATTATCAAAGATAATTCCATTTCTAGCTTTCCAAAGGACCCAACACGCAGTTATAAAAATTTCTCTAAAGATGTGACTGTTGAAGTCTATTCTTGCTTGAATGATCATGTCCAGTGGCTGAAGGTTAAAATTCCAGTGAATATTAATAGAATTCCAGCAATCAGAGCTAAAAGGGCATTCAAAAAAGAGATGGAAACAAGTTTCTTTAGGACCATTGTGGCAAAGAACATAGCTGTAGTCTTCTAGATACATGTTTTTTCTTCTTAGGAGATTCCTAGTGCTGAGTCTATCCCTGATCAGGAGCCAGGCAAAAAATTTGTGTTTGCCAATGTTACCTGATTTCCAAAACCAATTGAACAATGGAGATGCTTCATAGGATCCCTGGAGTTGAGAGTATGCCTTTTTTGAGGAGAATGAGGGTCCTCAGGTGTAAGCCCAAACATCTTGAGAATTTTGATCCCATATTCGGTCTATGATGAGTTGCTGAAGCTCACTGTATTGCTGTGAAGCTTGTACTGATAGGGGTAGGAAGAAGCATCGGTTGGTCTGATTGTTGCAGTAAAACTGAAGCGAGCAGTTTGCTATCAGGGCATAAGAAAAGAGATGAGGATATTTATTTTCTAGGATCTGACTAGATCAATTGTCCTTCTAGAAAGCAACTGAATTTCTAGGATTTGGGTGGTAGATTGCAAAAGCCTTGAACTTTTCAAATAGCTTGATTATGTCTCTCCACCAAAAGGATCCAATGGGGCTTCTTTCATGAGGAGGGATGTTGGTATTCTAATAAAGTTTGGACCAGGTTAGCTTGACCCAAGGAATGTCAGCATGATTATAAAATTTGTTAAGAAATTTCATAAGTAGCCCTGTGTTTTGATTTTTCATATCAATAATCCCAAGGCCCCCTTGATGAGAAATTTCATAAGTACTTGCCGATATATTCACCAAGCCACTTGATGAGAAGAGGTTTTGCAAGCTAAGGAATGAGTTGAACATTCTTGATTTCTCAAACATGAGTTGATGCACCCCCACTTATATATGACATGCCTCCCCTTCGATAAAGCAAAGGTAAAAGTTGTATGACATACCATCCATGCTTTGCTAAGGACTTGATTAGTGCATATAGACATGATAAGTGGTATATAGGAGCATTCATGACAACTCAAATGAATTAGATGTATACATGGTACCACTATTGCTTCTATGTTTGATATGATCTCGTGGTAGCATATGACATGTTTGTGGGCTTGCAATCTATTGGGGAGAGGTACCCCCGGCATCACTCCTCCCCTAACCCTCGACCTGGCGCTGGCTCAACTAACCCGCCCTCGTCCTAGGCACCACCCCCATGATGAGGGTGCCCTTGATCAGTTTTTTCATCTGTGTGTTCAGGGGGCACGATCAAAGGTTAGCTACGCTAGAGGAGTCTGTGTGTTTAGGGGGCATGATCGAAGGTCAGCTGCACTGGAGGAGTGTGGTGAGAAGGTCACAAGATGGTGATGGCAAACAAACCCTCGCTAGGGGCGAGCAAAGGTTGTTACCTACCGCGAGAAGGAACCGTCTTGTCAGCAATTGGACTCGGGAGTGGTTGGCTGAGGAAAGGAGATTACCACCATACCCCTGGCTCTTGTATAGCATCTACCAGCTAGGGTCTGACCCTAATGTAAATTCCACCGCATCTTCGGGTATGGCCTATAAATGCCCGGGGCGCTCGTGTTAGAAATAGGTTGAATTGTTTTTGGACAAATTAATGGGCATTTAATCCGCACGTTTCCTTGCTTTCCCGTACCCTCGCTCACCCCTTCACGACAGTTTAGTCACTCACCTGTGGGAAACCCTCGGCCTCTCCCCCCCCCGTGCTCCTCAGTGAGGGCGAGAGGCCAGGAGTGACCCCATAGTTGGCGCCGTCCATGGGGACCCCAGTCCGCCACTCCTCGAAAACAATGGCAACAACGAGAAGAAACTCCCAAAGGGATCCGCCCCCGCCACGGGGGTCGGACAACCACCAATAGCCAGAATGACAACAGAGACAATACCCAAAGCAGACCCAACCTAAGAGACCCAACGAAGCTATACTACCATTTTTGCAGACCAGGCAAAGGCCACTCGACAAAGCAATGTGTATGCTTCACGAAGGGAAAAGAATATCAAGAAGCACAGCAAGCCGCCGCTTTAGGCCCACCAAAACCTGTTAAATACACAAGAAGACAACCCACCCCTGCACCACTCCATACCAATACACGCCAGTAAACTACGGCATCCCCTCGCAACAACATCCTCAGCAATACCAAACCTTCATCGGCTACAATCCCTCCTATCACCATTACAACGCCTACGACAACCCCTAGCCATCATACGGCTACAACAATCGCTCCAACAGCCAACCATACACGGTTACTCACCCACCGTCCCCACCACAGATACAAAGCCAGCACCTAGCCTTACCACCACCATCCCTGCCACCATCAATCCAGCTGCAACAACTGCAAGTAAAACTAGAACCCGCGAGCCAACCCATTCAAACAACAATCAACAACCCAGCCGCAACCTTCGGTGTAATACTCGCAATCACCAGAGGATCCAGTGACGATCATGACAACAAGAGACAACGCAAAGAGCATATGAGGCAAGTACATCACCTAGCCATCGAAGGGCCACATAGGAATTCACAATGGTTTCACATCCCAATAACCTTTGATAGCACAGATCTCAAACTAAAAGACTATCCTCACACCGATGCCATGGTCATTGAGACAAATCTAGCCGGTTGGGCAGTACCAAGGATCCTAGTTGACACTGGCAGCTCCACTGACATCCTATTCGCTTCAACCTTCGACAACATGAAATTAGACAGAAATCTTCTCCAGCCGGCTGGATGTCCGCTATACGGATTCAGGGGCAAACAAGTGAAAGCCACAGGCAAAATCACACTCCCAGTAACCTTCGACAACCAAAGCAACAGTAGGACAGAGCACATAACCTTCGATGTGGTTGACATGCTATACAACTACAATGCAATTTTCGGCCAAGGGGTCACAAACATTTTTAGTGTAGTCCTCCACCCGGGCTATCTCTGTATGAAGCTGCCCTCCGTCATAGGCGTCATTGCCGTATATGGTGACCAAGACCTTGCTAGAATAGTAGAAGAAACAACCACCCTAGGACCAAAAAATGTACATAACCTAGGCAAAGAAAAGCCAAAAGTCAAGATACCCTTGCAAAACGAACCAGAACAAGTTAGGGCGAAGCCAGTAGAAGAAACCAAGAAAGTACCACTATTTGAAGGTAACTCCAGCAAGCAGGTCATCATCTCTATTATGCTAGATGGCAAAACCAAGGCCGAGCTCATCCATTTCCTGTCCGACAACAACGATATCTTCACGTGGTCTGCAGAGGACCTCCGAGGGGTAGACAGATCCATCATTGAGCACACCCTTGACATTGACAAAAATCATCCCCCGATCAAGCAAAAGCTTCGCAAAATGTCTGAAGAAAGAAAGCATATAGCCAAGGAGGAGGTCCAAAGATTGCTCGACGCAGGGGTCATCCGACTAGTTAAATACCCCACTTGGCTATCAAATGTCGTCCTAGTCAAAAAGAAAAATGGCAAGTGGAGAATGTGCTTCGATTTCACGAGCCTAAACAAAGCCTGCCCTAAGGATGATTTCCCACTACCAAGAATAAGCACCCTCATCGATTTAGCAGCCGGTTGTGAACTCTTGTCACTCCTGGACTATTTTCAGGTTACCACCAAACATGGATGAACTAGGAAGACGAGGAAAAAACAAGCTTCATCACTCCTTTCGGAACGTACTGCTTC